>NW_027188374.1:0-24112 GCF_041381155.1 Argopecten irradians | reverse complement strand
AATTTTGGAAGCCTTCAAGAAGTTAATTTAGACATATAAATTTTTAAAATATTTACTTCATATTTTGTGAAAACTTTTACCAACCATACATGCTAATATCCTTGAGAACAAAACACATCCAACTATAAATATTTAACAAGGACACTGTAATTCTGGGACCGTTGCCATGGCAACCAGAAGTGACAATCAGCCTGCCAAGATGGCTGCCGAGGACACGGATAAAACTGATCAATTTTTCATTACATGGGCTAAGAATCTGAGAAGGCAACAGTTACTGAATTGATTGCAGCAGATGAGTAAAATGTAAAGTACAGTTTACTTACATGAAAACAATCTGTCTGCTTCACAAACATTAAGCAGTGCTAATATGAAAAATATAGTAGCTACAGAATAGGTGATAGACTCTTGACTGCACAGAAAGTATTGCCCATGGCAAGTAGAAGATGAAGTGCAAAGAACTTTACTGGTTACTTACTGAAAGTTCTAATACTTCTATGAAAGCAACATGTTAAATCATAGAATTAATCTTTTTTCAATTCAGTCCTATGAAATTAACAAAGATGCACATTGTTTACAGAACAAAATGATCAGAATCTCTTTTTTGTGAAGGTTTGTGAGAATGCAATGGTTTATAATCTTTATTATGTACAACTGACAAATGTTTGAAATAAATGTCCGATTTAATGACCGTCCATGTCACCACCAAACAGACCTAAATACTTTACACACATCAAATCATGATGACTGATGCAAGTAATTCTATATCTGATAAGGTTTATTAACAATAACTAAATCAACTTCAATTTCTCATTATAATTGACCTTGACCTTGAATTGATGGCACAATCACTAACAGTAGCAAACTGCATATCAGATTTAAGTAATACATGCAATACACTTAATGTACTTTGTCAAGATAACTAAACAAGATGTTAAAGGTAAATCAATAATAAAATAATAATCTATACTAAACACAGTACACGACTCCTTTCATTTGAATGGAAAAAGTAATGACGAATTCTTAAAAGAATTAATATACCAGTAATTTAAAAGATCCTACCTGTCCAATGTGTTCCCAGGTGGGCTCTCTAAGTATGTGTACAGTAAAACATGGTTATAACAAAACTCTAGGGGACCATCAAAATCACTTCTTTTATAAGCATAAGTTTGTTACATATTGCAGATATCATATAGAAACCATGAGAGGAAGTTGTTTGTTATAAACATGTTTTTACTGTAATACATGGACACTACCCACTGAACTGTGAAGGTCATCACCAATAGGAACCAAAGTCAATGAATGTACAAACAAAGAACAGCTGATTGTATTCACAGAGTAAATCAAATTCACTATCTCAAGTTTGATTAATTATACTATAGTCAATATTTCTAGTCTAAATCAATAACTCAAATGTAGAGGAAGGGCAATGTTTTACCAATCAACACTGGTTGTTAATCCAATTTGGTTACACCTGGTGTGCTTCAAGATTCCAACACTAGCTATTCAAAGTGATCAACTGCATTTTACATTGACAAGCATCGTGAGAATATTATGTAATTTTTGTATAAATAAAATCTGACTCCTAGCATGATAAGTACATTGTAAATATAGATATATACAACAAACATTGATTCACTTTTTTGATAAATTTCTGTTTACAGTAAGGTACAAAATTGTCTTAAGTTTGTAGGGTACTTAGCTGGACATCAGTTTTCAGATTTCAGTCCACGTATAAAGTTTTGTGAACCTGCATTTGACAGTTTGAGCTCTGATGGAGCCCTTTACAACATTGATTATTGGAGCGTTCTCTATGGAGGACATCCCTTAGAGTGTAAACTGGCCACATTAGATTTAAACACAAGATTAAGTCAGACCAAGAAATCAATATCTGGACAACTCTCACATCATTAGTCATTCAACCAAATTAGTTCCTAGACATTTGGTAACAATAGGTTCCCAGGTCAACAAGTCAACCGAAATCATATAAAGTATTATTCTAGAACTGGTAAGGAATTAGAATGGTGAATCATGGGATCTTTTCTTTTTTTGAAAAGGAGTGCGAATGAGAATGATAAAGAAAATAGCCAAATTAATTTTCAATAATTTTAACATTAAATTTCATGTTCTAATTTCAGTAATTGAGGTTTTTTTCAATTTTTTTTTTTTTTTTTTTTTTTAATGTTACATGTAACAATGATTCGTCCGTTATATAATTAGATTTGAATGACATCCAAAATATCAGGTTAGGTCATCGTGACCCTATATTTCTGTGCCATTGTCACGGCGACCATACAATAATACCCCATCAGCAGCAATATTGATGTTGTCACACAGACACTGATTAGTAGGGCGTATATTAGCAGTCAGGAATGTTGATTCACAGTGAAGTCGTCATGGCGATTGATTAATCATTATTACTGTCAAAATATCACCACTGCCAGGAGATAATGCCATATGGTTGGCCATTCCTTATTGGACAGGGGACAGTTCTGACAGATATCAGATAGAAACAGTTTACAGTAAAGTGGAATGGAGACAGATGTTGGATTTCAATCTTGACAAATATTATCTAATTTGTATCATTAAAGGAGGTAAATAAACCACTGTCCATTTGGGATTGTATATCTCTGCAGCTGATAAGCTCTTCAATGACCTATTAAAGTTAATGCTAAGATTCTTCATGACATGGCTTATTAACTGCACATCTGTGACTTTCTTTAAAGATGTCCGATCTTGTTGACCTTCAAAAATGTCAAGGTCAGTCATTTGAACATGCTCATTACTGGCCATCTAAATTTCACCGATGGAGTACAAGGAAGCTGAGATACTAGCTAGATGTTTGAAATTAATTCTTTTACAATTTGATAGGGATGCACACCATGTAGCTAACACGCAAACCATCAATATATATTACTTTCAAATGAATAATGGTTGACATTAGAATGAAGAAGGGAGCTGTTCACAACCTCACATCAGAACTTTCAAGAAAGCCTCGATAGGTTTTTACTGCGCCCCTGTCAGTAATTTGTAACATCCTACATATACAAAGCTTCAAATCGATTCGGATGCTGCATAAACATCTTCTCCATTGGACCCTTATACCATATCTATATGAACAGAAACCATAACAGAGCATGCCACATGGGTATATCAATAACAATGGAGTTAAGTATACATTATTTCCCCTGGGAAATATATACTTGATGATATATATACTGTAGACAATGCTTTCAAGGGAGCCTTTATTACTTTAAATTTTTATCCAATTATTAAGATACGTTTTGCTTTCAAAGAGCTTTTTTCTTTATTCAAATTTATTGAAATCCACTTAAAATTCAATTGGTTAAAAAGTAAACAAATTGTTTTGCTCTTCAACTATGGCATATCCATATGAAATCAGAATTGTGCAAAGTGACAGATACGGTTGGATGAGTATACTTTGTTTACTTTTGTTTTACATCTAGAACAGTAAAGGTCAAGGGATAAAAAATCTAAAATTGGCAGAAAGATTCTGAAACAGGTTCTTTAGCCAATTTATAAGCCATCACCAAAGGCCAGGATGGATCAGTAATTTAAGTGTGATGATTACAGATTTGTTCATTCCCCTTATCCTCGTCTCATTCTAACTCACCACCATCAATTGGTAATAAAAAGTAATGGCCACCAACGGCCTCAGCAGTCTCCAAAGCTCATTACTTTCTCCTCAGAAGAACAACATCTGAACTCACAAAGGTCCATTGTCTGTGAACTCTGACTTGGGTCAAATGCTATAAATAGCTCAAACCATTCCCATACAACTATTATTAAAATCTTAAAATATTCATCAATGTTAGATTATGGCAAAACTTTTCACTGGTCAACAAACCTCAATATTTGGGCAAATGGAATTCAAAATTGGTCAGGTATTTCCGTACATTGGGTAAAGTTCCTGTGCTTTTTTTCTTGCATTTTCTGTTCAATTTTTGGCGTTTTTGTGGCTGTTTCGGAATTGTGTTGGATTATGATGGAAAAGCAACACTTATTTAATCATCCTGATAAGTTCAATCCTAATTTATGCCCTGAAAGATGCCTATATGTAAACTCCAATATCAGTACCTCTGTACATACACTTGATTGAGGTCTACCACAGTTATGTAGAGTTATAACCCTTAAAAGGTCTACCACAATTATGTAGAGTTATAACCCTTAAAAGGTCTACCACAATTATGTAGAGTTATAACCCTTAAAAGGTCTACCACAATTATGTAGAGTTATAACCCTTAAAAAGTTCCTCTGTCAACAGGTCCCATCCTAAAAACCCACACAATAGTCTGACCCTAATTTAGAGGCTCTGTTTTACACCTGTGCTCACCTGAGTAGAAGACAAGATCACACCTTCATACCTGAAGTTCCATCATTGTATACCTTTTCTGTAAATTTTACATCTGTAGTATACATATAAAGGAACAATGATTGGCCCTGAAGCTGACACAAATTCATTAACAGATAATCTTGGCATGCAATTGTAATATTGTGAATATGAAATGTTTCTATGCATATTCTAATAATATTTTTACATTTTTCTAAATATTTAGTTATTTTGTAAAACAACAGTGAACAATCAATAGACAACCTCTACAACTGTTTATGTTTTTACTTAACAGGAAATTCAATATCCCATGCACAGTCAGTTGACTTCTGAAGTATTTACACTTTGACTTAGTAATGGCTTTGTCAGTACTATCCTACAGGTCGGTCTCGTCAATATTTGACAGGGCACCTGTTAAAATCAGTGTTTGACTGACCTTAACTAGTACTCGGATTCAAATAGAGATATGGCAATGTAAACATTTCTTCAAAACATCAAACGTTTCAGGAGTTGTTAGGATACAGATTTTGTCCTTTTTACACTGAAAATAAATATTGATAAAATGATCAAAATAAACAAAAATATTGTCCAAGTATCAAATACTTCAAGATTCAACTCAAAGTGACAACATTAATTGATATTATTGGCTTAAGACTTTCCTACCAATCCTTGTGGGTCAAAGAAGTAATATCAACTGTATGTTCTGGGTAACACAGATCTGTACAAATACTTGGCAATACCATTGGATCTGAATTTTATTCCCATGGAACAAAATGAAAACAAACTTATTTTTTTCTATGACTGAATCAATTTCATAATTTCATGTCAAAGAATTTGGTTCCAAAATCCAGTTACATTAGGAATTTCTCAATGTAAAAAGTCTACTTTGTACATGTAGTTGAAACTTTTATATAGAAATTAGCCATAAACGAGTCTGACAAACAGAAAACAGATTTATATGTAAATGTAACCTTGCTTAAGATCATCATTGAGCTTTAGGTATATTCTTGAAAATATTCTTGATTTTCAAACATAATTATGGTCTGTTCTCAAACAAATTTTCTTTAGATCTGGATAATGATATTGCATTGTACATTATCTAAGTGCTTTTTATCAGAACCCAATTGTGACACCAAGTAGGTATGAAATCTGATTTAAGCATGTACATGTCCCTCACACTAGGTCACCTGTCACTATTACCTGTAACGAACTCGTAACGTGAGGCTGGTTCAATATGTACCTATTACCTACGTCCTTACCTGACCTCATCAGACTCAGGTGTGTAAAGTTAATTGTCATCAATAAACACCTAAACCTAATTGTCCTGAGGTTGAACTTGCACACCATAAACACCTATTCTACAGGTAACCTTTGACCTCCATAGGTAAGATGTTTATGCAATGGACCTACCAATGAACTTCAGCAGTTTTTACATCCCAGGAAAGGACCACAAATCTTATTATGTATACTTAAGAGTACTTATCTACGTCTGAATTGATTCTAAGGTGAGATATACAGGTAAATGAGAGAGTTCGGAGAGAAATAAATTTTTAAAGAACCTGCCAACATCCCCAGTAATGTTATCATATTTTGTCTATAAAACTTTCATATCAATTTTTTTTTCTCCTCTCTTTTTTGCTCCTTTTTTATCCGATATTAGATCGCTTTTTCACCACAAACTTTCCTTCATCTGTAAACTTAACTCAAAACATCCTTAATTATGCCCTCACAACAAACAGGACGAGGGAGGCTAAATAGTGTTGCCCATATCTGTGCAGCGCTGTTGTATTATAATATGACATCATGCCTGCCTAACTAATAGTTTTAAATGCACTATAACAGTAATTGTGTATACTTTCAGTATTCTGCACATTTAAAGGTTCAGTTCTATCATCAGTAACATGAGAGTGACATCATAATGACATCAGAAACATTAGAGACGTCAGTAACATCAGTGACATCAGTGACATCAGTAACATCAAAGTGACTTAAGTAACATCAGTGACGACAGTAACATCTGAGATATCAGTGACATCAGTAACATCAGTGACCTCAGTGACATCAGTGACATCAGAGATATCAGTAACATCAGTATTATCAGTTAACAGTAAGCATCAGAAACATTGGTAACACCAGTTACATCAGTGACATCAGTAACATCAGAGACATCAGTGACATCAGTGACATCAGAGATATCTGTGACATCAGTAACATCAGTGACCTCACTAACATCACAGATATCAGTAACATCACAGATATCAGTAACATTAGAGACATCAGTAACATCACAGATATCAGTAACATCACAGATATCAGTAACATCAGAGACGTCAGTAACATCACAGATATCAGTAACATCAGAGACGTCAGTAACATCAGTAACATCAGTAACATCAGAGACATTGGTAACACCAGTAACATCAGTCACATCAGTAACATCAGTAACATCAGTGACCTCAGTAACATCAGAGATATCGGTGACATCAGTAACACCGATTAACAGTAAACATCAGAAACATTGGTAACACCAGTTACATCAGTCACATCAGTAACATCAGTAACATCAGTGACATCAGAGACATCAGTGAGATCAGAGACATCAGTGAGATCAGAGACATCGTTAACATCACTGACATCGGTAACACCAATTAGAAATTCAAGTGATATTATCGACAGTGCCACTTAGATATAGAAACCGTATGTATAATACAAATATTACCTCAGCTCTGCGATCAGTTAACAGCTGTGAAGTAAGTAGAAAATGTAAAATATGCATTTGCCTCGTGGCCACATTCTCATTTTGCATTAGAAATGAGATAAATGCAAAAGAGAAAGTAAAATGAAGTTGTTGATATGCCAAGACAGACAAATGTCAATGACATGACTGAGACAACATATCTTATATCTTACAAATATAGAGTTGCAATATTACGAATAAAAGAAAAATATGATCAAGGTGAACTTTCAGCAATAATCAATGAAATTTCTGATATTTCTCAACAGTGTCATGGTAAAAGTTGAAAGCGTACATATTTCATGTCAATCCTCACATGAACCTAAATTCCAAAATCCAGAATCGTTTTTCACCTGTAAAGCTGAGGGGTACTAAGTGAGAGTAAGATACCAAGGGAAAATTTACATGGTCGGAAACCCACGGACGATCACGCTTCACTTAATCGCCATCCATAAGTGTACAGCAATGGGAGTATTTATAGAATTGTGTCATTGATAGAAATGTTCCTAATAAGTGTATAATTTAGCCAGATATAATATACAGTCATTGATTAACACACATTTGTATATCAGATATTGATAAATATAACTATAACTGAAAAAAGTGTAATTACCTTATTAGAGCTCCCCCCCCCCCCCCCCCCCTGGCCCCTCCTCCGTCCAAGTTCTATGAAGGTGTGATAGGACGATTCGGAGTTCCAGGACAGTCATTTGACTACGGACATTAGTATGTTTTTAACACTATGAAGACCATATTTAACAGTATGTACAAACCACACCGACCCGCTCCTTTCACAAAGGTATAGGTATCCTTATTCGAACCCCCTCACAATAAATGCTCCTCCCCATTCTATGAAGGAATATAGGTATCCTTATGAATGGTACCATTTCAATCGGTACCATTGTCGCATACCTATAATACAATAGATATCAAAGAATACTTGGGACCTATGAAAAAATATGTCTTAACCTCCAAGAGACTGCAACAATAGCAGCTTGTTATTATGTCAAGGGATACCATCAACCCTTCCATCCTCTGCGTCATGAGTTTGAAACCCAGGTAAAAACGCCATCGAGGGAGACCCACTGTTACAACAGCACATAGTGTAGTGCACCCAACCGTGGCTGTCTGACGATTGCAGAGCAGTATATGGATGCTGCATGTCAGTAGGTGAATGCAGTATACAAGTAAACAAAATTAATCATTCTGATTTCTTGGATTTCTCTAGAAAATAACTTGCTTTAATCTCTATTAGATGGGGGAATCATAAATCAATAAACAATTAATTCCAATTTTTCAGTCCTCATGTACCAAAGGTTTTAAAAGTATCACCAACTCGATCTTTCCTTATGATATTCAGACTCCAGCTGATGTAATAGGAATCAACTCTGGATGAAGTCTTCAAATTCACCGTGAAATAGACAAATTTATTATTTGAATATCTTATAAATAATTCAGGAGAACTGACACACCAACAAAACGCTACAACACATCTGTCTACCAAACTGTCACACGCGTCATATAGAGTACAATACAAACCAGTTTAAAATCCTCTGTCGGCCCATCTGCTGTACTTCCCTGTAGAAGAATGAACTAACACCTAGACTGTAAAAGGCTGCGATGTTCCACTTCACTGAGTTTTTCACACTGATACCTAATAAGTTCCCCTTGAGTGACTCGGTCCCTCCACAACTGTATCAGTAGGGAAGGCTGACACGACCACAGGACGGAAGACACTTGCACTGTCCTGGCCAATGATAAAATTCCAATCTTTTTGTTCTGTGTGACTGAAGGAGACTACAGCATGCCAGTAAGAGCTATGGCCAGTATTTCTCTCAGCTTCTGTATAATCAATACTATACCAGTGACTAACAACTCCATCACAGGCACGGTGACCTTGACCTCCACATCACAAGTCGTACAATCACTAGATTGGTTTGTTAGTGTTTTATGTCATAGTAACAGTAATGGTCAGTTTAGGACATGTCCTACTTTACTGAGCACATGCAGTACCAGACAACTACCCTACCTAACATAACTGGGACACCATAGGGTTCACTCTTATTTACTATACTCAAGGCAATGTACATCTTCACTTAGGACTTTTATCAAACCATGTAAATTTGAATTACCTTTTTTTTAATATTTTCTTCTTTTATCTGAACAAGTGAAACTACTCCAGTTAACTTTTGTTGACCAATGATGAACTTAATCATCAGCTAAATCGACCTCCTATATGTTTATAATTATAATAAGTCAATGTAATTTTAAGTGTTTTATCACATACTGCTTAACTTTCACTCGATGTTTCAAAAGTGAAATCAGAATAACATTGCAAACTGTATCCTGTATCATTAGCAGTACTATGAAATTTAATCAAGCTTTAACTTAATATATCTCTATCTAATGTAAATATGGTTTTATCTGCTCTTAATCTGGTATCAATGTATGATTTGGTAAAGAATCATTTATGAATTTGTAATATGAGAACTTTGAAGCATGTTAATGCCATGTAACTGATTCTAGTACCCTGTACCCTGTACCCTGTACCCTGTACCCTCTACCCTGTACCCTGTACCCTGTACCCTCTACCCTCTACCCTGTACCCTGTACCCTGTACCCTGTACCCTGTACCCTGTACCCTGTACCCTCTACCCTGTACCCCCTACCCACTACATGAGTTGCTATTACGGACTATCGGCTTGCGCATGCGCGGGTTATGACGCCTTAGATGTTCGAGTGAATTACAATAGATTATGAAGGAATCTTATTACTTGATATAAAAGCAATTTTTCAATTACTTTCATACCAATGGCAGTCGGTAAATTTATTCCGAGTCATACTTGCATACCTTGTACCCTGTACCCTGTACCCTGTACCCTGTACCCTGTACCCTGTACCCTCTACCCTGTACCCTCTACCCTGTACCCCCTACCCACTACATGAGTTGCTATTACGGACTATCGGCTTGCGCATGCGCGGGTTATGACGCCTTAAGATGTTCGAGTGAATTACAATAGATTATGAAGGAATCTTATTACTTGATATAAAAGCAATTTTTCAATTACTTTCATACCAATGGCAGTCGGTAAATTTATTCCGAGTCATACTTGCATACCTTGTACCCTGTACCCTGTACCCTTCTACCCTGTACCCTCTACCCTGTACCCTCTACCCTGTACCCCCTACCCACTACATGAGTTGCTATTACGGACTATCGGCTTGCGCATGCGCGGGTTATGACGCCTTAGATGTTCGAGTGAATTACAATAGATTATGAAGAAATCTTATTACTTGATATAAAAGCAATTTTTCAATTACTTTCATACCAATGGCAGTCGGTAAATTTTATTCCGAGTCATACTTGCATACCTTGTACCCTGTACCCTGTACCTTCTACCCTGTACCCTGTACCCTGTACCCTGTACCCTGTCCCTCTACCCTCTACCCTCTACCCTGCACCCTCTACCCTGTACCCCCTACCCACTACATGAGTTGCTATTACGGACTATCGGCTTGCGCATGCGCGGGTTATGACGCCTTAGATGTTCGAGTGAATTACAATAGATTATGAAGGAATCTTATTACTTGATATAAAAGCAATTTTTCAATTACTTTCATACCAATGGCTGTCGGTAAATTTATTCCGAGTCATACTTGCATACCTTGTACCCTGTACCCTGTACCCTGTACCCTGTACCCTGTACCCTCTACCCTGTACCCCCTACCCACTACATGAGTTGCTATTACGGACTATCGGCTTGCGCATGCGCGGGTTATGACGCCTTAGATGTTCGAGTGAATTACAATAGATTATGAAGAAATCTTATTACTTGATATAAAAGCAATTTTTCAATCACTTTCATACCAATGGCAGTCGGTAAATTTATTCCGAGTATCATACTTGTTACCTTGTACCCTGTACCCTGTACCCTGTACCCTGTACCCTGTACCCTGTACCTTGTACCCTGTACCCTGTACCCTGTACCCTGTACCCTCTACCCTCTACCCTGTACCCTCTACCCTGTACCCCCTACCCACTACATGAGTTGCTATTACGGACTATCGGCTTGCTGCGCATGCGCGGGTTATGACGCCTTAGATGTTCGAGTGAATTACAATAGATTATGAAGGAATCTTATTACTTGATATAAAAGCAATTTTTCAATTACTTTCATACCAATGGCAGTCGGTAAATTTATTCCGAGTCATACTTGCATACCTTGTACCCTGTACCCTGTACCCTGTACCCTGTACCCTGTACCCTCTACCCTGTACCCTCTACCCCCTACCCACTTCATGAGTTGCTATTACGGACTATCGGCTTGCGCATGCGCGGGTTATGACACCTTAGATGTTCGAGTGAATTACAATAGATTATAAAGGAATCGTTTCAAGGAACATCTTATTAATCAAAATCAAGATATTTCTCAATTACTTTCCTGACAATGGCAGTCAGTCATTAGATGTATTGTCATGTTGTATAGCACGAGTTGGAAGGGGTGACCGCATTTTGATGTTGATCGAAAATTAAATACGGCTGCCGTAACGTCATACCGCAAAAGTTTGAAATAGCTATAAATACAAAAATGATTGAGATACAGGAAAAAATGTTCATGATGAATGTAAATAGTATTAAAGACTTACTTTTTTTCTAATATATCGTTATTAGATCAAATAAAAAAGTTCGCTATCGGGTCAAAGTTCACCTTTTTTCATTTTTGAAAAATGTAGCCTGTATGCGGGGCAACTTCACCCAATATACGTTTATACACGCATGCGAGCGTCATTGATGTTTCAATACCAATACTGCTGTATTTAGCACTTTGCTTGTTAAATTCATCGAAGACAGCAAATAATAAAAACATGCTTTATTTGACTTAATATCATTAACTGCCATTGCATACTGATAGTTTAAATAAAGTATGTGCTAATTCGAGATGCAATTATAATAAACTATGCTCAAAAGTGTTCATGTATTTTACATATCCTTTAAAAAATAACAACCTTATTCTATGAAAGGCAATAGGAGTGTAGGTCTAGAAAATATTCCGAAATAAACCAAAGTAGCTTTGTAAATTGGTTATAAAACAAAAATATTTTCAAAGCTTTTTAAAGGCCAACACTTCTTGGAATAACTTGAATTGTTTGGTAATTTAACTAACTTCAAAATCAAATGTTTTGAAATTAACCAAATTAGATGTGTACATTGATAATGAAACAACAAGTTATACAAAGCTTCTTTAAGGCCAACATTTCTTGGAATAAATACAATTATTAAATAATCTAAACAAACCACAAAACCAAATGTTTTGATAAAGTATGTGAAACAAACATTAAATCTTGATACAAGTATGCATAACCACATGACATAATCTCTCACTTTTATTATTATTCCATATGCAATTCTTATTGCAAAGTTATCAAAATATCATATGTATTTAGTAAATATAAAGGTATGTTGTAGAATATGTCCTATAAACATTTTCTTATACATGTTTTATGTACATCCAACTAAAACGTGTGAGGCCCATTATATAAGTATACCTCTTATAATAATATTATAGCAAGGAATGACTACAGGGATCTGAGAAACAATTACAGATTATAGTTATATTTGAACCACTGGAGTGTCCATATGTAATTGTGGAAGATTTAAATTCGTTAAAGCATGCTCTAGATGTTGCATAGTAATCTATGATAAACATTTACAGCATGGTTTTGAAGATTGTTTTATCTAGACCAGAAATACTTCAAACAAGAAGTGCAGTCCTATGACATAATGTTTTTTCAATGTGGTAATTTTAGTGAATGTGGTATCAATCATGGATTTTAATAACTGCACTGCTTGAGCTGCCTTCTTTCACATTAAACCAATTTTAATCATTAGTGATTAGAACACCTTTAGATGTGCTTTTAAGATGGCACCATGGCGGTTATTTTAATTTCAGATTGTACTGTAAATATAGCAACACTGGGTCTATGTTATATCAGGATCATTCCAGGCAAGCTTGAGAAGAGGTTCAAAATACGTTTTCAAAATGGTGGCCATCCTGGCTTTAGGATAAATCGAAAACAATAACACTACTTGGTCATGACCAGGTCAGGATTTCAGGCAAAGTTTAGCTTAATGAGAAAAAAAAAGTATAAAAAAAGATATGATAACTCACAACTAAGCATTCAAAAATTAAAATCTAAGTATTGATCAGACTATACAATTATAACAAAAACCGACACACAACCCATGTTTACATTATACTTGTCGCACAGTATCTTCAGAACAGAACCATCGTCAGTAACCAATGTAATTAGCCTATACTATGTACGTTGCCGTCTGGTTCCGGGTGTAAACGGAGCACGATATATCACTACGATAAGTTTGGTTAGTAATGGAATGTATTCGTTCGAAAAATTATATCCTGGAAAAAGAGGTCCATGTGTATTAACGGTAATCTTATTATTGACACAAAACACAGAGAGACTATAGTTGAACTGTGACCTCAACTGAAGGTAAAGGTCATTGATTTGAACACATTTGGTAGCCCGTCCTCTATCATGCTACATAGGAAATGAAATATCTCTATGGCTCTTACATATTGACAAGAAGTCGTTTTAAAAAACCTTTTCGACCCTTGTGCTTCGAATGAAGGTCAAGGTCATTTATTTGAACATATTTTTTAATGGAAAAATTATCCACGGTGGACTGCACACGTCGATTGATGACGCATTGCCTAAAAACGCGACTTTGTTCCCAAATAAATATGCAAAACTTCTGACAAAAAAGACACTAAAAGTTAAATTTGAGGAAGCTAGACCTTTTCAGTACTTTCTGACAAAGTGGCAAAATTCAAGATGGCTGCTAATCAGTCTTATTGTTTACTTTTAATATTCAAAATATAATTACAATGTCTTGGGACAAATATAAACCCTAAATTTGAAATTTCAGAAAGATGGCTTTATAATGTTTTAAGAAAAAGCAGTAACAAACTCCTACTATCAAAATTCAAGATGGCCAACTACCGGCCTTCTTGTCCGATTCTTCCAAAATTGCAATATGCAATATTGCCTATTAGAGCGGACTGAAGGGTGGACAGGAGACCACGGACTGAAGGGTGGACGGGAGACCCTGGACTGAAGGGTAGACTGGAGACCACGGATTGAAAGGTGGAGGGGAGACCCTGGACTGAAGGGATAGACGGGATACCACGGACTGAAAGGTGGAAGGGGGACCACGGACTCAAGGGTGGACGGGAGACCCTGGACTGAAGGATAGACGGGAGACCACGGACATAATGGTGGACGGGAGACCACAGACATAATGGTGGACGGAAGACCACGGACTGAAGGGTGGACAGGGGACCACGGACTGAAGGGTGGACAGGGGACCACGGACTGAAGGGTGGACAGGAGACCACGGACTGAAGGGTGGACAGGAGACCCTGGACTGAAGGGTGGACGGGAGACCCTGGACTGAAGGGTAGACTGGAGACCACGGACTCAAAGGTGGACGGGAGACCCTGGACTGAAGGATGGACAGGAGACCCTGGACTGAAGGATAGACGGGATACCACGGACTGAAGGGTGGACAGGAGACCACGGACTGAAGGGTGGACGGGAGACCCTGGACTGAAGGGTAGACTGGAGACCACGGACTCAAAGGTGGACGGGAGACCCTGGACTGAAGGATGGACAGGAGACCCTGGACTGAAGGATAGACGGGATACCACGGACTGAAGGGTGGACAGGAGACCACGGACTCAAGGGTGGACGGGAGACCCTGGACTGAAGGATAGACGGGAGACCACGGACATAATGGTGGACGGGAGACCACAGACATAATGGTGGACGGAAGACCACGGACTTAATGGTGGACGGGAGACCGAGGACTGAAGGATGGACGGGAGATCACAGACTGAAGGGTGGACGGGAGACCACGGACTGAAGGATGGACGGGAGACCACGGACTGAAGGATGGACGGGAGACCACGGAATCATGTGTGGACGGGAGACCACGGAATCATGTGTGGACGGGAGACCACTGACTCAAGGGTGGACGGAAGACCACGGACTTTGGGGGAATGGTGGACGGGAGACCACGGACTGAAGGATGGACGGGAGACCACGGAATCATGTGTGGACGGGAGACCACGGAATCATGTGTGGACGGGAGACCACTGACTCAAGGGTGGACGGAAGACCACGGACTGAAAGGTGGACGGGAGACCACGGACTGAAGGTGGACTACCTGATGACATATTTTATACTTACGATTCCATTGATTTTCCAATGGGTTTTTTCTAAATCAATACGCAACGTCGACGTCTCTATTGTGACGTCATGATAACGTCGAGTTTTCACGCCATTCTCGAATTTTCTTCAAAATAGTACGAAGAAAAAGAACCTACCAATCAAATAGTAGAATTTAGTATAAAAACAATTAAAAAGTAATTATAAAAACATGCATACAAATTGAGGGTAGGTATATTTGTTGGGCTTTTTTTCCAATCACAATATTTGTTGCTTTTTCGAAACATTTATATTTAATTTCTCTTCGTTTTCATAGCTAAACTGGCTTTCTGATTGGTCAATACGTTTTTGAATCCGAGAATGGCGCGAAACCCCGACGTTATCGTGACGTCACAAAGACATTGCGTATTGATTCGGAAAAATGAATCCCTTAAAAAATCACTGATTCACACAGTTTGCAAACAAATTGTTTTTCAAACCCAATACATGTAATATCTAAATAAACATTAATGCTTAAATATTAACAATTAAAACCACTTGAACAACACTCAAATGTCACAACCAACCTTTCGACAAGGTTTGAACAAAATTTCCTTCAGCAGAGAAGTCTAACAAATCTAACAGGAGACAAAAACAGCAAAGTTCATTGTGCCTTGAAAGCTGGTCCCTGCTTTAATGGACTCACTTAATCCGTCGTACTCGTACCAGGATCCCGCAAATTTGATCTTGGCAATGAAATGGGACCTCCTACAGATAGTTACAGCAAAAAGTGCATAACTGGAACAAAAAAGATGAAAACTACTTTTTAATGCGAGTTTATGTACATGTATACCAACAAGTAAAACCTACACTAAATAGAGTCATCTGAGATAATTAATACAGAAAATTAATTTTAAACCATACCCTTTTTGTTGATGCGTTTCGTTTTACATCTTACAATGAATGAAGGCTATGCTTTGGTGGCGGATTATCGCCTAAGTGACATAAATTTATAGTCAGGCGAATATCGGACAAAGTCAAATTGATTGGTTTGTGACAATATAGCGATTTGGAACGTTTAAATTTTAGGTAAATTTGAATAAATAGTACATTGTAGCGGAATGGAATATTGTTTTCTACAGTTCAGATAGAAATATAATATAATTGAATATTCTCCTCCAGATTTTCAGTATTGTCAAACCATTTAGTACAATATATACTATTTTTCATCATAACTTCATTAAATGTGTATTTGATACGATTAATGGTCCTTACCTCTTCTCTTGCACAGTCAGTCTTTGATCGATGTCGTTGATGGTCAAATTTCGCACACGGGATAGGAATGACACGTCAATAACCAATATTTCTGGGGCCCTGTCTTTGAATCGCCTTTGCGTGAAAGATCTTGTGCCTTTGCAGATTTTGTTCCTCCTTCAATCAATACAATCAATAAGAATTGATTTAAAGGAGGAGTGTCAATTTGGGCCCTCTGGTTGGCATGACCGATAAGCATTATTTTTTGTTTACAGATACCCGGGGTTTAGGACATCATGATATGAAATATGATTAAGGTCAGGTCGGAGTCCGTTGTAAGTTATGGGGGGTTAAACAGGATGGATAATTTTCGGTTTTGTCCAGTTTTGTTGGAACCAAATGATATTTTTGAATGATTTTACATGCATTTATATGTTAAAAATAAAACTTTTTTTGAAAATAAAACTTAAGTGTCAAAATATAGGTCACAGTGATCTAATTTTGTAAAATGTCAATTTTGTAAGAATACTGTTCATCTGGTGCCATAATTTACCAGAAAAAAATGTTATATATATATTATAATAGATTATATTGAGCAATATATATATATAATTTGCATATTATAAACTTAGGCATAGAGTATTGTGGATGGGATGAGATTGGGTAGGGGGTACAGGGTACAGGGTACAGGGTACAAGGTATGCAAGTATGACTCGGAATAAATTTACCGACTGCCATTGGTATGAAAGTAATTGAAAAATTGCTTTTATATCAAGTAATAAGATTCCTTCATAATCTATTGTAATTCACTCGAACATCTAAGGCGTCATAATCCGCGCATGCGCAAGCCGATAGTCCGTAATAGCAACTCATGTAGTGGGTAGGGGGTACAGGGTAGAGGGTACAGGGTACAGGGTACAGGGTACAGGGTACAGGGTAGAAGGTACAGGGTACAGGGTACAGGGTACAGGGTACAAGGTATGCAAGTATGACTCGGAATAAATTTACCGACTGCCATTGGTATGAAAGTAATTGAAAAATTGCTTTTATATCAAGTAATAAGATTTCTTCATAATCTATTGTAATTCACTCGAACATCTAAGGCGTCATAACCCGCGCATGCGCAAGCCGATAGTCCGTAATAGCAACTCATGTAGTGGGTAGGGGGTACAGGGTAGAGGGTACAGGGTAGAGGGTACAGGGTACAGGGTACAGGGTACAGGGTACAAGGTATGCAAGTATGACTCGGAATAAATTTACCGACTGCCATTGGTATGAAAGTAATTGAAAAATTGCTTTTATATCAAGTAATAAGATTCCTTCATAATCTATTGTAATTCACTCGAACATCTAAGGCGTCATAACCCGCGCATGCGCAAGCCGATAGTCCGTAATAGCAACTCATGTAGTGGGTAGGGGGTACAGGGTAGAGGGTACAGGGTACAGGGTACAGGGTACAGGGTACAGGGTACAGGGTAGAGGGTAGAGGGTACAGGGTACAGGGTACAGGGTAGAGGGTACAGGGTACAGGGTACAGGGTTCTAGAATCAGTTACATGTTAATGCCACTAATTAAAATCATAAAGATTGAAACAAGAAAAGCAACAGAAATATATACATGCTTTTAAACTATGAATTAAACTGAAATAAATGTTTGGGTATTTAAATTACCATTAATTTGATCAAAGAAACAATGTAAAAAGACTATGCAGCCATACAGACAGCAGTACTAATATAT
Source organism: Argopecten irradians (assembly GCF_041381155.1). Lineage (NCBI taxonomy): Eukaryota > Metazoa > Mollusca > Bivalvia > Pectinida > Pectinidae > Argopecten > Argopecten irradians. Next base: position 5,813 of record NW_027188374.1, on the reverse strand, counting down.
GCTCAAAGTCCAACCTCACAGGGCAGATCAGATGTTTCATCAATTGATTTTTTCCGGTAAATTATACATCGATAGCAATCTTCAAGCCTATGGTTTGCAGACATGTGAATAAACACACAGCCCACAGCGATACAGACTCCCTAATAATGATATTACCTCGGTATTGGTATGCAAATCAACATTCGGAAAGTAGAGCGACTTGACACGTGTTCTTTATTGAATTAGACTTCAGTCCATTCAAACTCAAAATAAAAGCTTGAAATGTGTAAATCTGCCAATGACCTGCAGCAGCTTAAGAACACTTAGCATTTTTTAATAAAGTAAAATTACAAGGAACAAGCTAACAGTTATTACACTTACAGAAAAGCGAAGAACTGCAGGCTTTCTTTTATCAAATATTTCTTCCATAAAATGTTTTATCATATTATGGTTTTCAAAACTATTGCATGTAATGCAATAAATTGTTCTGTTCATCAATTGTGAACTGCATGTTTAAAGTACTGCTTTAATTACTAGAAACTATAGATTTCATTTTCAACTGCAGCTAAAAAATGTAGAGACATCATCATTTTGATTAATCAGTTCCCATTATCAGTTATTCCTAAATGACCCTAAAGTTAATACAATTCAAACACAATAGTGCAGTGAATGAAATTTTAATACTGTTATCCAATGTCATTAAAATTTCTATGCACTTTTATCATTTTTTACCATCAGCCACTGAAATTTTCCCACAAGCAGTTATTTAACATTAGGTGATTAGACGTTTAATCTGAAATCAATGTCTGTATAATCATGTGTCACCACCTCCTAAGGCATGCTGGATGCAAACGCTCACAAGACCTTACAAATCCCAGGAAACCGCCTGACATTGGACAGACTTCTCCCTTATTAGTGACGGTATCCTCATCCAGGATCTACAGATCCAACTACATTTATAGCCAATAAAATTTGAAAGAATTTGAAGGCAGAATCCATTTTACCTCATTATTATAGCAGTAAAATTTTGATGACAGAAGTCAATCGTCAATCTTTTCAGCAAATCAGATTTTCTGAACATAAGAAGTTCGATATCTTTAAGAGGTTTTATTCAGAATGAGTTATGACATTACTGATTATGGAAGAGACATGTAGTTCATCTAAACTGCTTCATCAGAAGGCAGCATTCTGTAGCCACACCATTCTTAAAGAGCATAACTAATGTTAATAATCAGAAAGTAATGACCTTATTACAGTATAATACACACAAGTCCAAGGAGTCAATGAAACTGTGCAAAATATTTGACTTATCTGATGGTTTATATGCATTGGATAAAATATTTTGACATTCATGAAGTAATTACCTTCAGTGTGGAGGTTTTACTGTACTTTGGTAGGAGAGACAGCGAAGGGGTGGGGGAAGCGAAGGGGTGGGGGAAGCGAAGGGGTGGGGGAAGAGAAGGTGTTGGTGACAGAATTGATAAGGTATTCTTATGTATTACCCGACTAGCCCTTCACCTATTGGATACACATCTGTAGGGCAGTCTCAGTGAAAAGCAATTTGTGTTAGCAATGTACCATCTAACCGATGATTTATTCCAATACATTGAAGAAACACACACTCAAAAGTTGAAAATTAATCTTGGTTGATATTTGTGGAATGATATTGTCTACAGACTATACTACCACAGTAGCACAGACAGACTAATAATGTTAACAACCAGTGTCAGGTTCACCTGCCATAAAACTGGTCACCTACCCTATAATTATCTCCCTTGACTCAGGACTCTTCGCACTGACATTATAAAAGGTGACCTATTGGAAACCAAACTGCCAACTCATGATTATAGATACATTTAAATCACTTAATGCAGTCATGTAGAACCTGTCCAAATGTTAAAAGTAGTGTCAACTAAAATAGGGAAGCCTAGCTAAATTCATCTTTCTGATATATGTAATAGGGCAAGAGTAATGAGCTACCAGTTGGATCAAACCCATAATCCGGACTCACAGGTGCACAGCTTTACGGACTAGTTATAGGAAGTTCCCTCTAACATGAAGCTAAATGGCAACCAAATCACTTAATATATGTACAATGCTTACAATTAAAACCTGCTATACTTTTATAACTTGATCCTGATATCATATTTTGAAAACTCAATTACTTATAAACCAAAACTTGTATGTACATACTGTTTTAAACAATGCCAAACTTAAATAAAATACTGAAACAACTAGAACCAGGAGGCCAACTCATATTTTAGCTTATTTGATCCCTGTGACCTTGAATAAAGGCCAAGGTCATTCATTTGAACAAACTTGGTGGTCCATCATCCAAGCAAGCTCGATTTCAGGTCTCATACTTTTGAAGACAAGGTTGTTTAAAGGGAAAAGTTGACACCTTCAGCCAGGTGAGCTATACACCAGATGTCTCAAGATGTTGGTTATTCACCCTAATTGAAATGTAGCAAGAAAATAAACAGCATGTTGTCTCAAATTATTTTTGCTTTTCAAAACAGCATCAATCAGAAAAAGTCGGTCACAATATGCCTACAGAGTTTCTCATCATTTAATGTTATATGTTATGTTTGAAATATGCTAATGCATTAGTCCTCCTATCCCCATAAACCACAGGCATAGAGACACTGATATATTTCTATTTGCAAGCTCTAAACTAGCACATAACATGTACATTTGCATTTTTCAAAAAAATATACTGTCGTCGTAAGCGAAAGTGATTGTATATTGCTGTCACTAGGCATAATCAGGTCTCGAGACCATAACACAGTCTTAAGTCCAAAATTCTCTGAAGTTTAGACTTAGCCAATCAAAAATGGCAATACAAAATGTTACATTAATAATGGTTAGTAATGATTGGGTAAGTCTAAACTGAAGTCTAAGATTCTTTCATGATCCTGGAACAAGGTCTATTTGATTAACTTGACTTTCATCATTTTATAACAAGATTTATGATGTACTTTTTTATACATTTTTATACCAGATTTTTTTTTTTTTTTTTTTATCTTTGACCTAATAGCACAAAACATCAAACTAACAGACTTTGTCAAGGCATCTGCAATGACTTTTGATCTAAATAGCCTTTTCTCAGAAAACATAAGAACTAGTACCAGAACCAGAATAACCTGCATTGAAATATGATATCGAAAACATAATTATAAACAATTAAGTAAACTTGACATACATTAAGTAACGTTTATATCTTATAGATTTTACTAGACTAGCCAAAATGTTTTTTGACTAACAGCATTAACAAGAAAATCCTGAGATAAAGCTTACCTTCAATGTTTCATTCATGATTCCATAATGGTAATCATGGTCTGGACATTGTTCTACATGGACTGAATCATCATCTGAAAAATCAAAATTGAATAAATGTTAATTGTTTAAATTTTATTATACTTACATCCATTTAACAGCTGTTATAATTGAAGAAATTTGTCCACGTTTCATGATATATCAAAGTTCCCAGAGAAAAAACAACAACCTGAAGTTGTAACCCACAGATAGAAGACCAATAGTTTAAGACACTGTAGATACCAAGCTGTTGTAAGTCCTTTTTGTAATGTGTATGTGATCATTTCTTATCTTGAGTTCTTGACTTGCCAATTTCTTGGAATTGTCAAGAAAAACAGGTGTAGTCTGCACTAAAGATTGCACAATCTTTTTGATATACCATATATGACCAAGTAAGTGCCAAGAGCACTTAAATTACAACATTGAGAAAATTGATTGGGCATTTGAGATCAAAGTTAGCCCTTTCAAAAAAATTAATAATAAAAATAAGTCACAAATCAATCTACAAAAGGAATGAAATAAGGGGTTTTACGATATTCAAGTTTTTATAGTCTCCTATTTCTCCCAGTTATAAAGATTTTAATTCAAGGTAAGTAATCTCTAGGCCTTCAAAAAAATCGAAACTGTGAGAGGGTACTTATAGAAACGGGTGTACTTATTGGGTTAAATATGGTATATATTACACTTCTAAATGCACATGGTCTTTTATGCATTTATGGCCTTAAGCTTCATGTAAAGGCTTTAACCAGTGATATTTTGCAAGCCTATAACTCATTACTGTGCTGCAATTGAACAAAACTAACTTCAATTGTTGGTATGTACCCTGGCTAACTGTCAGTCTTAGTGTGGATATGTATTTTGTGAAGCTGCTTGTAAATTTCATTAAAATAAGAGAAAAATGTATATTTCTGGAGAAGACATAGAACTCGTGTGAATTGCATTGATGGCACCAAATAAGCATGCTATCGTGTTCAGTAGTAACTATGCCAGGTACTCCAACAGTTTGTTTGGCAAAATCGGACCAGCGAATAGCGCAGGAGCCTATTGTTGTAAATGCAAATGGCTGCTTTAAATGGCGGATCAAATATAGCATATAAGAAGACATTTTAATTGATACAAGTGCTCTTATATACACTATAAGGTACTCTGAACATGACAAGAAGACTATTTACGAAAAAAAATAGTTAAAATGTGGACTTTGAGGCTCTTTCCGGAAATTTGCATTTTTCGCCCCAAACAGATCGGTTGAACTATTTTTTTCGTGAAGAGTCTTCTTGTCATGTTCAGAGTACCTTATGGTGTCTATAAGAACATTTGTATCAATTGAGATGGCTTCTTATATGCGATATTTGTGATCCGCCATTTATAGCAGCCATTTTCAGTTACTACAATAGGCTCCTGCGCTATTTGCTGGTCCGATTTTGCCAAACAAACTGTTGGAGTACCTGACATATTCACAACTGAACACGATGGCATGATTATTTGGTTCCATCAATGCAATTCAAACGAGTTCTATGTCTTCTCCAGAAATATACATTTTTCTCATATTTTACTGAATTTTACAAGCAGCTTCACAAATTACATATCAACAGTAAGACTGACAGTTAGCCAGGGTATATACCAACAATTCATGAAATTAGTTCTGTTCAATTGCAGCACAGTAATGAGTTTTAGGCTTGTAAAATATCACTGTTTAAAGCCTTTACATGAACCTTAGTGGCAGTGTGATATGGAGGTTTATTTACCCGAAGATGTAATATTTCCCTATTTTTTAGTTTAAACACAAACCGAATCTAACAAGGTTCAGCAGTATAAAAGTACCATATTTACTGATGCAGAGTTGTCCACCTTAAGCTTCAAGGTTTCCTTCTAATAGCACCTTATTTAATAAGCACCCCTGTCTCTATGAGCCCTCCTTCCCCTTTCTGAGGCCAGTATTGTCTATTTTATTTCTTTTACAAATGGTTTACTTTGTGGGAAAACTTTAAATAAAAATTTAATCCTATTAAGTACCCTCTCAGTTTTTCAATTTTTAACCACCCTGGGCACTTATTGGGCCGAATACCGTACCAATATTTCATCCATTGTGATGTTTAGGGTCTCATTAAAAGGAAGATATGGGAGAAAGGTAGCTGTACTGAGCAGGTTCAGCAAACAGGTAAAAGGAGCAGTAGAGAATCTTATGTAGGTAACTTACTCAGAAATCTGTCTCAATTATTTTTCACTTCAGACGATCCAAACTAAAAGCCATATAGCGGCTATACATTTCCATAGAAAATTATCATTTAATCATGTTCATTAAAATATAATCATCATGCACTAGCTGAGCTCTGGACAATTAAGTGGTCTTGTTAACAGTCGGTCATTATGCAAACCATGCATACATCTGCATCCAAAACAAACATGTCACCTGCCCAGGTAGACATAAAGCAGGTATAAAAGCCTACCTGTAATCAGCCATGCCATTCTACACAAACAAACCTGCAGTGCAGCTGCGGCTAATGTGCATCGTTCAGACT
>NW_027188373.1:0-24126 GCF_041381155.1 Argopecten irradians | reverse complement strand
TAAGGTCATGGGCCAAGGTTACTAAGTCAAAGGTCAAGGTCAAATTTATTTGAGTTAATTGTATGCTCTTAATGTAATGTTAGCTTGGAATCAGGATTCAAGTTAAATACTTGGAAGACTTTTTCCAAAGAATTATAATAATGTACCATCATCGGTTTCCCAATTAATGTTGACATTAATTATTTATTAGCAACATATAGCTAACACGGAAGAATTCGTTGTCAAAATACTACTTTTCCACTTAAGCACGTCAGACACATAGCGGGGCCCTTTCTGACGTGTCAGTGTTCTAGTTCCCTTTACATATAGAAAACTCACAAGGTCCTTTCAAACAAAATTGATTTAAATAAATCTGGGGTCCCTGGATGTTTTTATCCTGGTTAGTAGCTAGTTTGAATTTTGACCTTATTGCATTTCCATGAGATAGTTGAGATAAACTTTTTATCCTTTTTTTTTTTTTAGGGAAAAGCAATACTAGTCTTCCTACTGATACCGGTACATCTTTGAGACAAACCAGGCTTTTATTTGGTAGATCAAGGAGACGGACAGAGACTAAGGCACGAGATAAGAAAAAGAGTTCAGCTCGATCCTGGACAGCAAGTTTTGTTTGCTTGTCAGACAAAGATGCAAGTACTGTTCCTAATGGACGCGAGAGAGTAGTTTTGCAGAGCAGTGGGCTAGGCTTCAAAAGGATTGTATTTTCGACAGATGACGATGAAAATGAGGTGAAACAGAAGCTGTCTGAATCATTCCCTAAGTTAATTGGGATTGGTGGTTTTGAACTTTTGAAGTGCTTAGCAAACAAAAGAAAATTGGAAGTGTTAGGCTGCACCTGGAACGTTCAAAATCTGAAGGCTGTGATGAGCCCACAGTCCAGGATTTTTATCAGACCAATACAAAAAAACCTAGAAACTGTGGATGTTTTGTCTGACAATGAAGGTACTCTATCATTCAACAGCAAGATAAAAGAAGAATGTCTCAAATGTGGCCAATTAATATGTGTAACAATGCTGAGGGCCCATATAGTAACCTGCTGTGATGAGGATTCTGATATGGAATTGCCAGACATTGAAATGCATTCAGTATACCAAGACATTTGGTCATCGAACAATGATTTGGATGTAGAGCTTTATAGAGTCAAATACAAAGGGACAGGGATCCGGAGCTTCCAATGGTTCGAATGTAGCAGAACTTCACACAGAGACACCAAACTTGAATGATCAGTTATCAAACAGAAATGGACGGGAAGCTTCCAATGGTTCAAATGTAGCAGAACCTCACACAGAGAGACCAAACTTGAATGATCAGTTATCAAACAGAAATGGACGGGAAGCTTCCAATGGTTCAAATGTAGCAGAACCTCACACAGAGAGACCAAACTTGAATGATCAGTTATCAAACAGAAATGGACGGGAAGCTTCTAATGGTTCGAATGTAGCAGAACCTCACGCAGAGAGACCAAACTTGAATGATCAGTTATCAAACAGAAATGAAGCTTCAAAAGATCTTTGATGAATTTCCTATACATGTATCTCCAAAATTATCAAAAGACAATAGAAGATATAGTGGAAAATGTAGTGAAAGTTTGTTCACATTGGAGTAATCCCGTAGAAATACTGAAGTTTTTGCAAGCTAATACCATTGTTGGCCGAAAGCTGGAGGTTGAAGATGTTACGGAGACAATAGCTTCTGAAGGAGGGAGAAACCAACCATATTTGTGTTGATCGTGAAAACATCTTGGAAACAGCCTTTGATGAAATTCAGCAAATCAAAAATTTCAGAATAACTTTAGAGGTTGATTTTTATGGTGAGGTAAGTAAATAGTGATCAAATGCCATCTCTTTGCAATATCTTGAAGGCTAATTCTTTAAATCATAATGATATCCTTATTAAATGTGGTCAATAGGGATATGCTAGTTTTTAACCCACCATCTGATGATGGTGGGCTATTCAAATCGCTTCTTGTCCGTGGTCCGTCTGTCTGTCCTTCCGTTAACAATTCTTGTTAGAGCAGCAGCTATTTCTCGGAAAGTGCTGAACAAATCTGTTATATCTTTCGCAAATTATTACATATGTAGGTTCCCCTTGGGCCCTAGTTGTACGTGGGCATATTGCCTTTTGTGACTGATCGGGCAACTAGATGGATGACCGTTCGCCATCTTGAATTTTGATAGTTGAAGTTTGTTACAGCTATTTCTCAGACAGTACTGCAGGGATCTGTTTCAAATTCCATATATACCGGTACATCTTTGAGACAAACCAGGCTTTTATTTGGTAGATCAAGGAGACGGACAGAGACTAAGGCACGAGATAAGAAAAAGAGTTCAGCTCGATCCTGGACAGCAAGTTTTGTTTGCTTGTCGGACAAAGATGCAAGTACTGTTCCTAATGGACGCGAGAGAGTAGTTTTGCAGAGCAGTGGGCTAGGCTTCAAAAGGATTGTATTTTCAACAGATGACGATGAAAATGAGGTGAAACAGAAGCTGTCTGAATCATTCCCTAAGTTAATTGGGATTGGTGGTTTTGAACTTTTGAAGTGCTTAGCAAACAAAAGAAAATTGGAAGTGTTAGGCTGCACCTGGAACGTTCAAAATCTGAAGGCTGTGATGAGCCCACAGTCCAGGATTTTTATCAGACCAATACAAAAAAACCTAGAAACTGTGGATGTTTTGTCTGACAATGAAGGTACTCTATCATTCAACAGCAAGATAAAAGAAGAATGTCTCAAATGTGGCCAATTAATATGTGTAACAATGCTGAGGGCCCATATAGTAACCTGTTGTGATGAGGATTCTGATATGGAATTGCCAGACATTGAAATGCATTCAGTATACCAAGACATTTGGTCATCGAACAATGATTTGGATGTAGAGCTTATAGAGTCAAATACAAAGGGACAGGGATCCGGAGCTTCCAATGGTTCGAATGTAGCAGAACTTCACACAGAGACACCAAACTTGAATGATCAGTTATCAAACAGAAATGGACGGGAAGCTTCCAATGGTTCAAATGTAGCAGAACCTCACACAGAGAGACCAAACTTGAATGATCAGTTATCAAACAGAAATGGACGGGAAGCTTCCAATGGTTCAAATGTAGCAGAACCTCACACAGAGAGACCAAACTTGAATGATCAGTTATCAAACAGAAATGGACGGGAAGCTTCTAATGGTTCGAATGTAGCAGAACCTCACGCAGAGAGACCAAACTTGAATGATCAGTTATCAAACAGAAATGAAGCTTCAAAAGATCTTGATTTTCCTATACATGTATCTCCAAAATTATCAAAAGACATAGAAGATATAGTGGAAAATGTAGTGAAAGTTTGTTCACATTGGAGTAATCCCGTAGAAATACTGAAGTTTTTGCAAGCTAATACCATTGTTGGCCGAAAGCTGGAGGTTGAAGATGTTACGGAGACAATAGCTTCTGAAGGAGAAACCAACCATATTTGTGTTGATCGTGAAAACATCTTGGAAACAGCCTTTGATGAAATTCAGCAAATCAAAAATTTCAGAATAACTTTAGAGGTTGATTTTTATGGTGAGGTAAGTAAATAGTGATCAAGTGCCATCTCTTTGCAATATCTTGAAGGCTAATTCTTTAAATCATAATGATATCCTTATTAAATGTGGTCAATAGGGATATGCTAGTTTTTAACCCACCATCTGATGATGGTGGGCTATTCAAATCGCTTCTTGTCCGTGGTCCGTCTGTCTGTCCTTCCGTTAACAATTCTTGTTAGAGCAGCAGCTATTTCTCGGAAAGTGCTGAAGGGATCTTTCGCAAATTACATATGTAGGTTCCCCTTGGGCCCTAGTTGTACGTGGGCATATTGCCTTTTGTGACTGATCGGGCAACTAGATGGATGACCGTTCGCCATCTTGAATTTTGATAGTTGAAGTTTGTTACAGCTATTTCTCAGACAGTACTGCAGGGATCTGTTTCAAATTCCATATGACATATGTGGGTTTCCATTGGGCCCTAGTTGTGCATGAGTATTTTGGGACCGATCGGTCAACCGTCTTGGATTTTTATAGTCGAAGTTTGAAAAGCAGAGAAAAGATCCATCTGACAATTGTCAGACATGCATAGATCAATCTGGGATCTCTTGTTAGTCCCCTGTCGGTGAAACAGAAGGGGACTTTAGTGTTTGTCTCCATCTTTTTAAAGGTCTGTTTGTTTTTTTTGGATGTTGGTTTCCATCAAACAATAACTTGAGAACAGATTGATGGATAATATTTTTTGAAACTTCAAACATTGGTACCTTTAATACAAGGTAATACAATCTTACCTGTTTCACTGGCAGGGGACAAAAACATCCCTATAAAATTATAACAAAATATATTGCTGAACCCAATTTTGATCCAGTAAGCTATTATGATTACCTTATCTTCCAAAATTTAATTTGAGTCCTTATTTGCATCAATTAAAATTTCATGTTATTTTCCAGAGTGTATCCGACTTGGGTGGACCAAGAAAAGAATTTTTCCGTTTGGTATTGATGGCCATCAAAGAAAAATACTTTGACCATGATCTTAGGAGTGTGCTGAGTGAGGACTACCTTACAGTCGGAAAGATTCTTGGTAAGATCTTAAAAAAGTTCCATTGTAATCTACTGGGTATCTCTACAAAGTCACTCATCTAAAATCTAGTACAAAGTAGACCTTACTAATAATGCTGAACGTATTAACTTGTTCCTTGCAGTTTCTACTTTAAAACATATAACATTGTACATATGTAATTATCAACACCAATGTGGCTCACCTAGCTCATTAAGGCCTAATTTCATAGCTTAAAGCTTAAGATGCTCCACAGCCGACAGCATAAACAATTAACACTCATCATTTGAACAATAATTGGTGTTTTATCGTGTATACATATGCTTAATTAACACAAAAAATGATATGAAATAATTTAGTTTCCTTTCGGTGCATGCACAATCTACTCCATTCCATATAGGACATGGTGCCACAATTTTTTTGGGATGCAATTAATTATTTTTTTTAAAAATATTTTTATCTTGAAGTAAAATTAGAAGCTCAAACTTTTCAATAGTGTTAATCATGTTTTTAGTTAGTAACTTTTGTTACTTGTAACTGATCTTGATAGAGGAAAAATACCATTTGTTATGGGTGGAGCATCTTTAATTGCCATATTTTGTGTACTGACTCTTAAGTACAATTCAATACATATACCCCAATAAAGATGATAGAAAGACAGAATTTTTTTCTCTTAAGTCTGACTGCTAAGGTATATCAGCATTCTAGGAGCTTCAATCAGATCGATATTAAGTGCTCCAGACAATTTTTGGAGCCTAATTGCATACGCACTTTTGAAGAAATGTGTACAACTCTGTGCGACCTAAAACTTAACACAGGTATTTAGATAAAAGTTATGTGGTTATTAGCGTAGCTCACCATTAGATGGTGGGATGGTGGGCTATTCAAATCGCCTTTCGTCTGTGGTCCTACGTCCTTCTGTCTTTTCGTTAACAATTCTCTTGTTACCGCTATTTCTCAGAAAGTACTTAAGAGATCTTTCTCAAATTTCATATGTAGGTTAGGACCCTAGTTCATAGTTGTGCATATTGCATTTTGAGACAGATCGGTCAACAAGATGGCAGACAGGTACACACGTAGCCATCTTGGATTTTGATTATTGAAGTTTGTTATTGCTTTATCTTGGAAAGTACTGAAGGGATCGTTTTCAATTTTCATATAGAGTATACATCTAGCTGTGTATGTAGTCAAAGATCTAAAAGCAGAGATCTAGAAAAGATCCCTTTTTTCCATTGTCGGACGTAAATCATTCTTTGGTAGGCACCAAGATCCATCTGGGATCTCCTGTTCCAAGTTATCTCTGATATTAGTACTTGAAATGTGTAATATATTGATTAAAAAAAAAGATATGGTAAAATTTTACATATTTCACTTTTTAGCCCACCATCATCAGATGGTGGGCTATTCAAATCGCTTTTTGTCCGTGGTCCGTCGTCCGTCCCCGTCCGTCCGTCCGTCCGTCCGTCCGTCCGTCCGTCCGTCCGTCCGTCCGTCCGTCCGTCCCGTCCGTCCGTTAACAATTCTTGTTATCGCTATTTCTCAGAAAGTACTGAAGGGATCTGTCTCGTATTTCATATGTAGGTTCCCCTGGCCCTAGTTGTGCATATTGAATTTTGGGACCAATCGGTCAACAAGATGGCCGCCAGGCAGCCATCTTGGATTTTGATACTTAAAGTTTGTTATCGCTATTTCTCAGAAAGTACTGAAGGGATCTGTCTCAAATTTCATATGTAGGTTCCCCTAGGGCCCTAGTTGTGCATATTGCATTTTGGGACCAATCGGTCAACAAGATGGCCGCCAGGCAGCCATCTTGGATTTTGATAGTTAAAGTTTGTTATCGCTATTTCTCAGAAAGTACTGAAGGGATCTGTCTCAAATTTTATATATAGGTTCCCCTAGGGTCCTAGTTGTGCATGTTGCGTTTTGGGACCGATCGGTCAACAGGATGGCCGCCAGGCAGCCATCTTGGATTTTGATAGTTAAAGATTGTTATCGCTATATCTCACAAAGTACTGAAGGGATCTTTCTCAAATTTCATTTGATGTAGGTGCCCCTAGGGCTCTAGTTGTACATAATGCGTTTTTGGATCGATCGGTCAACAAAATGGCCGCCAGGCTGCCATCTTGGATTTTGATAGTTAAGATTGTTATCGCTATTTCTCAGAAAGTATTGAATGAATCTGTCTCAAATTTCATATATAGGTTCCCCTAGGGCCCTAGTTGTGCATATTTCGATTTGGGACCGATCAATCATCAAGATGGCCGCCAAGGAGCCATCTTGGATTTTGATAGTTGAAGTTTGTTACTGCTGTTTCTCAGGAAGTACTGAAGCGATCTGTCTCAAATTTTATATATAGTATGTTTGCAAAAGTTTGAAAAGCAGAGAAAAGATCCCTCTTTCCATTGTCAGACATAGATCATTCTTTGGTGGGCGCCAAGATCCCTCTGGGATCTCTTGTTATGTATATCGTTTCACTTTGTCATCCTCTATTAATTTGCTTATATTTTTTTTAGCAAAAAACATTGTTCCTCGATCTCGTAAATATATGTGTTTGAATATTTTAGGCCTCAGCATACTACAAAATGGTCCTCTTCCGACCTTCATTCGCCATGATGTTTTAAATGAACTTTTCTCCAATGACGAATCACAGTCCAGTTGCATCCAGAATTTGAGAATTGGGTTAGATGAGGTTGGAATTTATCAGGTAAAAAGAAAATGTGAAAATTTTAGAAGTCTTCAGCTCACCCAGTTTGGACCAGAGGAAACTTTAAGGTCACCTGAAATGAATTCTCAAGTAACATGTTCTAATCATTATCGCGTTTGTCAGTATTGTTGGTAAAGGCAGGTAGGACAATAATTGCTACCTATAGAATATTTCCTGAAATATCCATGTGACATTAGGTGATATGTACAGGACTTCTGGGCCTGATGTTTGAAGCACTGAACTATACATTTTTGTTTTTGCAGATTGGTTCCCGTGTCCCATCTTTTGTCTTCCTGTTGAGGCCTTCCAATAAGAAACTAACAGTCAGAGCTCTGACTCACTATTTGAAACCTAACTTTTCAGAGACAGGTTCTAATGGTAGAGTCCAGGAGGGAGCAGTGTATGCGGCCTTCAGGAGGTACATTCGTGAAGTTGCCAGTAAGTATATAATAAAATTGTTAGATTTAGAAATCAGATCATAGACATAGTGTTGATCGAGTTGAAATTCAAAAGTGTAATCTTCATAGCTATGTAAATATTGACTATGGTTGACCCTTATAGGAGATTTAAGAAAAAATGACGACGAAGTTGCACAAAGGTACATCTGGGCAGTCAATGGTACAATTTTTTATTTTTATACACATAAACATGGTGGGAACACAGCCCCTTGTGCATGATATTTCTTCAACATTAAATCTGCATAAATATACTGTATTTTATCCCTATTAAGAGTGCTTAATATAATAAGGGTGCCCTCACATTTTTTGCTGAAAAAAATAAACTATTTGTCTTTGCTGGTGCTAATAAAATACTGTTTCAAATCAGTTAGATGCTTAACATATCTATATCATCTTGTATAAGAACTAAATGTATTGCATTGGACATTTTTTCCGAGCGTTTACGCATAGAAACAGCAAGATCGCCATGTTGAAAACAAAAAACATGTCACTTTAATGTTCCACAAGCGTGTGTGGATGAACTCTAACTGGCAACAACACGTTAACAATGTCTATACAGGTTTTATGAATACTTACTGTATATCTACGATAAAGGTTCCTAAATAACAGGAATGTTATCATTTCTAAGCATTTTATTGTCTGCTCTTGTCAGTATTTCCCATCTGCCACAAAAAGAAAGTAGCGATCGAAAGCACCATCTGCCATTTTGTGTATATGCATGGTAACAAACAGGCTAGCATGAAATTCCAAAATTCCATGAAATAGACACATTTTATCAGTGTTAAATACTTCTGGTGCTTACATTTCTTCATAATTATGTAATTTCAATACTTACTTGACTTAAAAACGTAAGTTGGTTAAAATAAGTTTAAGAAAAAAATACGAAAAAAAGCAAGATGACTATAGTCTGTTTCAGAAAAAAAAATATCTAAAAATGGTCTCAAATAACAGCTCCCCCCTCAGCCAATTACCCATGTATTTGATACAAACTGGTTATGTTATTTGCTAGCCAACTGATGTCTTTTGTTCACGAAATAGGAACAGTAATTAAATTTAAGTCGAATCAAGCTGATTTTAGAACTCATCCCAAGATCTTTCCAATGTAAGTCTACACACAAAGTTTCATGAAGCTGAGTGCATACATATTTTACTCAATTTATCGTGTTCAGAAGGGCAATAACTCCGTTAATAACTGTCAAAACAAGCTGATTTTCGAGCTCGTCCGAGATCTTTCCAATGTTAGTCTACATACCCAGATTCATTAAGCTCGGTTCATATTTACCCTAGTTATCGTGCTAACAAGGTTCAATAATTATTATTGCAAAGGTCAATAAATCAGTAAGTTACAGTCAAATCAGGCCAGTTTTTTAACTCGTCCAATTTTAGTCTAAATACATAGTTTCATGAAGCTGAGTGCATATTTACTCAAGTTATAATGTTCACAATGTCCAATAATAATTATTTGTGCAAAGGACAATAACTCTATGTTACAGTCGAATCAAGTTGATTTTCGAACTCGTCTGAGATTTTTCAATGTTAGTCTACATACAAAGCTTCATTAATATAAGCTTCGTGCATATTTACTCAAGTCATTGTGTTCACAAGGTCCAATAGTAATTATTAGTGCAAAGGGCAATAACTCCGTAAATTACTGGTGAATTAACCTAATTTTCAAACTTGTCCCAGATCTTTTCAATGGTAGTCTACATACAAAGTTTCATTAAGCTCGGTTTATATTTACTCAAATGATTGCGTTCACAAGGAAACGTTGATGGACGTCGCTCAGGTGACCTAATAAAAATGTAAATGTCAGTAACCTGTGAAACAATAATAATCCATTTTAAAATCTGAATTTACAAGTGTAGAAGTTTATACTTTAATTGTTAAACTTGGAATTATTGATTGTGTAGAGGGCATGTACGTAACTATTATTGATTTTTTCCGTCGCCATACTGTGTTTGTACCTTTGAGATTCCGGATGTAAAACTTTCTATGAGGTCACGCCATCTTTTCTGAAATCTCCTATAGGGGCTGATGGGTGGGAGCAAAAAGGTCAATGAATTGGTCAAAATTTCAATCTAAGAGCATAATATTTCCTATTTTCAATAAGAGAGTTCAAGGATTTTAATGTTTTAAACACCGTAGATCCTGTATCAAAGTGCTGAATATCAAAAGGGACAATTAAAGGCAAATGCAGAAAAATATGTAGTGTTACATCATGTGGTCATTGATCATTGTTGGATACAAAAGTATATAGATACTGTAAACCATGTACATGTAATAATCATTTTATTTCACACCAAAAACTATTGAAAAGTGTTTTGATAATTTATAGGTGGAAGAAGAGGCACATTGACATTATCAAACATCTTGGAGTTTGTCACAGCATCCAGTGAAGAGCCAGCTGTTGGCTTTACTTTAAGCCCATCAATTGAATTTGTTGTTATAAGCACCAGTTTTATCCCAACTGCAAATACATGCAGTTGCTGTATGTACCTTCCACGACCAACATCAACATTGAAATTACCAGCAGATGACCAGCTTTTCGGTTTATATGACTTGGCTTTCCAAAACAAATATTTTGGAATACTGTAAAGTGTGTTTTCCTTTATATGTGACATGTGACTCACTTCGATCTGTTAAAGGAAGTTGTTGTGTAGAGACTACAACACATTTTGAATTTCTATACACAGTTCATGTTATCTATGTTCACTGAAATTTTGAAGTTTTTAGGTCATCTGACCCGAAGGGTCACGATGAACTATAGTCGTCATGTTTCGTCCGTCTTCGTGCGCCGTGATTTAACATTCACATTTTGAACTTCTCAAGTTCTACCAGTGCAATTTGGCTGAAACTTGCATGAAATGATCCTGACATGGTCCCAACAAAGTGTTGGTATTTTTCGAGTCAATCCGAAATCCAAGATCGTCGCCACAGCTGCCATCTTGAAAACACATTTTGAACTTCTTCTCAAGTTCTACCGGTGCGATTTGGCTGAAATTTGCATGAAATAGTCCTGACAAAGTGTTGTTATTTTTCGGGTCAATCCGAAATCCAAGATGCCCAACACAGTCGCCATCTTGAAAACAGATTTTGAACTTCTTCTAAAGTTCTTCTGGTGTTATGTGACTGAAATGATCCTGATATGATATTGACGAAGTGTTGTTACATCTCTGGTTGTGCCAAATCGAAGATGGCTACCGTGACACCATATCCTATTAATTTCATATATGAATATTGTCTAGTTAGTCCGATGACCGTTAAGGCCCTTGGGCCTTTTGATATAGTAATTATAGGGCCCTGCAAGATTTGGGTACACTATTGTAATTATACATGTAATCTTTTTGACAAGTCACTTGGCATCTCCTTATGTAAATACAATTGATACAATACAATACAATGTTATTTTATTTAAGTGTCACACATCTTAAAAATAATTACAGTACCATATAAAAATATCCATCGCACACAATTATTCAAAGCCGTATTTGGCTTATGAGACACTAAAATTAATAAAATTTATATACATGTACGATTGGTGGTATCATAATTTGCATACAGATAGTACCGTCCGCCTATGATTCATCGCATATATTACTGCAAAATGAAATTTCTAACTTGTACTATGGTTCATCTGTATGTACTAGAACAATAATTAGCAATACTAAACCATGCAGCTTGTGTATTAAATCTGAACAGATATCATTAGGAAATTAAACCACAAGGAAATGAATTTCTCCCATACTTGACAGGGTTATCCCACGGTTGCTAGGGAAAAGACAGCTCACATGCACTAGATAGTGACGTCATCAATACATATGGCAACAATTATCACTCACAGCGAAGTTCATATCAACTGAAGTTTCACCATTTTTAGGTCATCTGACCGAAGGTCAGGATGACCTATTGTCATCGTGTTTCGTCCGTCGTGCACCGTCCGCCGTGCATAAAACTATTTATACAAAAGCCTACTCCTCCTAAACCCTTGAGTGAATTACATCCATATTTGGTGTGAAACATCCTTGGGGAAGGACAATCATATTTTATATAAATGAGATAGGTCCGACCCCTAGGGGCAGAGGGGCGGGGCCCCAAAAGGGGAAATTTTCTTAATTTAAGCTTTTAAATCCTACTCCTCCTTTATCCTTGAATGGATTTCATCCATATTTGGTGTGAAACATCATTGGGGAAGGACAATAATATTTTATATAAATGAGCCTGGTCCGACCCCTAGGGGCTGAGGCCCCAAATGGGGAAATTTTCTTAATTTTAGCTGTAAAATCCTACTCCTCCTTCATTCTTGGATGAATTTCATCCATATTTGGTATGAAACATCATTAGGGACGGACAATCATATATATATAAATGAGTCTGGTCCGACCCCTAGGGGCTGAGGGGCGGGGCCCCAAAAGGGGAAATTTTCTTAATTTAAGCTTTTAAATCCTACTCCTCCTTTATCCTTGAATGGATTTCATCCATATTTGGTGTGAAACATCATTTGGGGAAGGACAATAATATTTTATATAAATGAGCCTGGTCCGACCCCCAGGGGCAGAGGGGTGGGGCCCAAAAAGCGGAAATTTTCTTAATTTAAGCTTTTAAATCCTTCTCCTCCTTTATCCTTGAATGGATTTCATCCATATTTGGTTTGAGACATCATTGGGGAAGGACAATAATATTTTATATAAATGAGCCTGGTCCGACCCCTAGGGGCAGAGGGGCGGGGCCCCAAAAGGGGAAATTTTTCTTAATTTAAGATTTTAAATCCTACTCCTCCTTTATCCTTGAATGGATTTCATCCATATTTGGTGTGAAACAACATTGGGGAAGGACAATCATATTTTATATAAATGATTCAACTAAGGAGTTCCTTGTATTGTTTATATTAACCGTTAACCAATACTTTATACTGTGACTGTTGTTTTGTGCCATGAGTCAGATGACCGTTAAGGCCCATGGGCCTCTTGTTCGTTAAAGTATGAGAGAAAAAGAATCAAACATGGGTTTGTCAGGTGGACAGGGATATCTCAACCTGAGTGAAAGATTTTGACCATCAACTCTCGGCAAGCCTCTGGTTGATTAGCCAAAATCTTTCGCTCGGGTTGAGATATCCCTGTCCACATGATAACAGGCCCATGTAAGATTCTATAAATCCCTTTCTATAGTTAACCTGTTATAAACTTAAAATATGTCTATCTATAAACTTAAAATATGTCTATCTATAATCTAACCACCTACGCTTCATCGTATTGTATAATGATTTAGCTAAATTATACTGGAGCTCATCTGTCTGTAGAATATAATAGTATTTATCTCTGGCACTAAGAGAAGAGAACTCATCCGATATTGAACTCGCTTGTGTAAATAAATTTGAACAAATGTCACTAGTATAAGAAGCACATTCACAAAGAAAATGAATTTTCTAAACAGAACAGGGCAGAGTCTCTGTTCCTTTAGTAGGTTAGAATAACTGTAAAATAAATAATTACTTGTATGAACAATTAAACATTTTGTTATGAAGTGGAAAGAAGATTTGAAATCAAACAAGCTCATATACCAGTACCTTAATTACATTCAAGGTCATGACCTTCAAATGTGAAGGTTAACAGAGGGTCAGGACTTGGGGAACTCTGATTCCTTTCAATTACATGTAATTGGTTTATAGACAAAATTGGTAGTACTCGGTTTTAGTTTCAACTTACAAGTAAAAGGGCAAGTGAACTCTTGCACCAAGGCACATCATCTGTCATAGACCTTTAAGGCCCAGTATTATGTTAGCACCATATAAATTAGTAATTTATGATTGTGCAAGATTAAGACATTAACAAAAAGTAATTTGTTGACAACATCAGTATTAATAGTTGGATACAAAGGTGAACATTTCCTGGTTTTACATATGCACACATTGTAACTAAGAGGATAAGTAAATGTTCTACAATACAGGTAGTAAAATTTCTAACTATCAACCCCCCACTTTTTTTAATATCATTGATTATCAATCAAATTGTTTCCTATTACCAGTATTATAATTAATATAATTATGAACATGAGCACAAAACCATGTGGATATCACTAATTTTAGTTATTGCAAATGTAATTGCCATAGGTCAATAAATGTTGATGAGTTATTTCTTGTTTGGTTTTCATTTACTGTAGAACCAGTGATAATCGTGAATGTATTATATTGTGACCAAACACACTAGAGCTACTTGCAATTTTACTGTATGAATTTGAAATTGAATGAAAAATAACAAATGACAACCAACATAATAGGGATAATGTGTCAGCTCACTTAGATTAAATAGGGGAAATAGACAGTCAGACAATTGTTTTAAATTTCTACTTCTCATTATAAGTACCAAATGGATATTCACTAAATAATAGTTAGAAATGTCCTAAGGAGATGTACAAACAGATTTTTCATTAATGATGACTCTGACCCCTGGAGCCAAAGTGGCTGTGTCAATAAGGGAAATACTGAAGAAAATTTTACATTTGTACATACATTTAGAAGACTTGAGACTTTGTCTCAGGTGATCTAAAAAAGCCCATGGCCATATAGGTTTTTATTGGATTGGGAAACATTAAAAAAAAAAAAAAAAAAACATTTTTATTTAAACGATATTTGTATACCACTTAGTTTATATTCATGAAGACCTGGGCCGTGCACCATAAAACTTTCTCAGACAGATCTTTTACTGATCAAGTCTATGTAAAATCATATACTAGAGTAAAAAATCTGTCTGAGAATAGTTTTATGGTGCCGGGCCAAGGTATTGGGTCTGTGACAAGCTGGGATGAAGGGCTACCAAGTTTGTTAAAATTAATGTGACCTTAACTTTCATTCAAGGTCACAGGGGTCAAATACACTTATATCTTTAAACGACTTGTGAATAACTGAGAGGCCTAGATACCTGATATTAACCCTGGGATGAAGGGCTACCATATATGTGTGTTCAAATGAATGACCTTGAACCATGACATGGATCAAATAGGCTAAAATCTTTAAACAACTTCTTACAAATAAATCAGAGGACTAGAGATCTGATATTGGGTCTGTGACGAGCTGGGATGAAGGGCTACCAAGTTTGTTAAAATGAAAGACCTTGACTGTCATTCAAGGTCACAGGGCTAAAATCTTTAAACGACTTCTTGTGAATAACTAATTATAAGAGACCTGATATTGGGTCTGTGACATGCTGGGGCAAAGGGCTACCATGTTTATTAAAATGAATGACCTTGACCTTTATTCAGTGTCTATTAATTTATCAAAAAATAGTTCTTTGTATTGCCTTAATTGTTTGCCACTACTTTATTCTTTGGGGTTTGCATTGTGACAATAGTCAGATGACTATTACAGTAAGACTCATTAGCCTCTTGTTGGTTATAAAGTTAATCCCACACACCAAACCGTAATTTATTTCTATAGGTATTAATTAACTGTCATTGTTTAAACGTATTACTCTCAAAGATGTTACATAATCATTGATTCCAAAATTCACATCAAAACAAGGAGAACTAACTTCAAGTGCTAACATCTGCATACACTGTTCATCAAGTTCAGCTGGAGAACCAAATATAGGCCTTTCATTATGCTCTCCTCTTAGGGCTTCTGAATTGAAACTTTCTTCGCCAATGTTATTTAAAGCTTCTTCGTCTAGATCCGCACCAGTTGTATTTTGAAACTGACCGGCAATCCAGAGAGCTTGAGGGGATGATTTCACTGTTCTGATTCTGTGAGCATCCCATGCCTGAGACCATACATGAAGTCTTCTGTTAATTTCGTTCATGTATATATAGTGAAGAGCTTGCAAATGAGTGATGTCCAAGCAGTCCAAGATTCCCTGGTCTTCCATATAATAGAACAAATTGTAAAAAAAGCTTAAAACTCCTTCATAAACATCTCGCCAGAGACGTTCAATCCGTTGATTGTGCGTACTCTTCCCCGTTATAAACCCAGTTAATCCTCTCTTAGATAGCATGAAGTTTGCTACATCAATATTTTCCAGACCTTTATCAGAACGAACTTTATTTGGTGTGCCATATTCAGAAACACCCGACGAAAAACATTGAAATACTGTTTCAGATCTGTTGTTGTCACAACACTTCAAAAACATGATCTTTCTGCTAAAACCATCGATGCCACCTGCTATTACAAACCGCCACCTAACAAGTTTATGATTTGTGTCTATGTGCCACAAATGATTAGGTGCCAAGACATTATACACACGTCTGTGGAGCCGTCCCTTGCATCTCTGAGATACTCCTTTAGAGTCTATACGGTGTATAGAATCCCGGATACGCCATCTTTGAACTTTGATATGTAGTTGCTTGGATAAAATTTGCTTTATCATATTTTCACCACAAAGTGGGAAATCTCCACATATTTTTTTTATGTTTAGATCAAGCATATCATTGGAAATGTCACAAAATGACATTTTACTTAAATTGTAGGCACGCATTCTACGATAAACTGTGCTTTCAGAAACCTGCAGTATCTTGCATATATCAGATATTTGAAATCCATTGTCTAATAAATACTCTAGTGTACATTTTGGGAGGTCAAATACAGGTGCCCTGCCATCCAATGACACTTTGGCAGGAGGAGTGTGACCATACTTTACACATTCAGTTCTAAGTTTCATCATGTCAGAAGAGTTGACTATACCCAATGTTCCAAGTTCAACAGCAGATAGTTTTCCAACAATATCTGGCGTTATTTTCTCTCTTTCAAAATTGTTGTATGCATGGTCGAAGTCAAGCTTCTTGAGAATAACTGACATCTGATTGTCCTCCATTTTTCGCTAAAAAGCAAAAACATAAAAACAGATTAAATCTTTATCTATATATACAATCAAAAGAAGTTATGAGGCTTTTCTGTAATTCATGAATATATACAAAAAAAATTACATTGCTTATTCAATATTGATAAAAGCACATTTTACATTGCCTGCTAATGAACATGTTTTTCTTTCTTTCTTTTTTTTTTTTTTTGTTTGTTTTAAATCGAAGGTTCCAAGTCTGCTAAGACTACATTTTGGATGCCATTGGCCCATTGGTGACAATGTGACATATCACTTCATTCAGAAAATGCTCACTAATTTGTTGAACAACAACAGGCCCATGGGCCTTAATAGTCATCAGACATTAAAAGCTTTATGAATGGGTATATACGATGCCTTTTACAGGTTGGGCACAAACCTGCATATGGGTAACAGTTACCTGTCTGAGTAATCATAAATTACCCAAATGAGGAATTATGTGAAAGAAAAATCCATGAAGTTTTAAATTTTTTTATCAAAAAAGGGCGTAATAATTTTGATATGGCACCATTACAAACATAACTTAGTACATTTTTAAATGGGACAAACTTCATTGATTTAATTTTGGTAAAAGTCACAAACTAAAACAGGTTACTATGGTGCTAACAAAAGAACACAGGTAAAACTCATTCAACCATGACATTTACATTGAACTTCCCTGATGGGCTGTGCACTGTAGTCAATGGAGAACACAGGTTTCTGAAAATTAGTTATAGATTATATAATCATGGACCAACAAGAAGAGTGCCCCAAGATCATTTTTAGACATTTTAGAGGTCTAGATAAAAAAAAAACGATAAAAAGTCTCTCTTCTACATATACAGTGTGTATGTGTTTGAATACTAATGGTGAAATCTATATATAGATATAAAAATTTCCCCTTTATCGATGCGTCTCTAGTGCGTAGTTGACGCCAAAGATAAACTAGTGATTACTATACGATGCCTCCCAAGAAGACAGATTTTTAATCCGGCCAATGAGATTGCAGTGGAGGCCTCGCTCACGCATATTACATGTATATATCCTACAGACAGTATGAATCTTAATTAAATAATTGTCAAAAATCTACAAATGCAGAGTAATGTTTGTCATAATGGGGCTTAAATCGTCTTTGTGACGGCACTTTGTATAGATGTGTAGGATGATTTTGAAAGGAAAATTATCGCTCTTTCCAACGGTAGTAACCGTTTTTATGAAGATGTGCTAGAAATGTGTTTTTATCGCCGCTTAAGGTAGGCAGGTTAGAAACTTTGAGTCTGTGAGCTTTGGCCACCCTTCTCGTATATCGTACCATGTACTGTAAAGTATGATTTTTATCGTTTTTTTTTTTTATCTAAGCTTAGACCTCTAAAACGTCTAAAGATGGTCTTGGTGCACTCTGGTGGGTCCATGGTTATATAATCTGTAACTAATACTCAGATCCCTGTGTTAGGACACTCTGGTGGGTCCATGATTATATAATCTATAACTAATTCTCAGATCCCTGTGATGGAGAAAACCTAAATTGTCATCTTACAAGTTACAACAAAATGAGACAACAGAATTTGACATTTCATGCATAGAAACATAGAGTCTTACTCTTTGTTTAGTTGTAAGGCATTCTAAAAATTATGACGCCGTTTTTAATATTTTTTTTTAAAAACAACATAAGGCCTACTAACCAGTATGTGTTTTATTTTCACAGAATTCCTCAATTGGGTAACTTATTGATTACTACAAACAGGTAACTACTCAAATAGGTAACTGTTACCCATATCATATGCAGGGTTGTACCCAATCTGTTTTTAGGTCATGCCATGGTCACTTATATATGGTATTTGGTTAAATCAGTCCCGACTCAAATCGGCCCTATACATACCGGTAAGTTACAATTCAACGTAGATCTAGACTAATTCATCAACTGCTTAAAAATATACAAACTAACGTTAACGTCATTGTACCCAAATTGTTACTGTACTGGGACCCAACCAGTAATCGTGATTGTGTGCATATCCAACTGTGCGTATAGATTTTCGAATGTCTGGAGCTGCTGATAAATACTTCATGATAGAAAATTTACAAACCTGCAGCATCTGCATCAAAAGATCAAGCTTCTACACCTCGTGTCATGGCGGTAGTGTCATGGTGGCAGACACATGACAGAAAATAACCCCGGTAAAAAGTTCCGAATCGGAGTCGCAAGACGCTTACATCACTCATACATACAATGAAACAGTACAATCATAAGAAAAAGTATAACCATACAATGGGAAAGTATAACCATATAATGGAAAAGTATAATCATATAAAGTATATATGCAATAAAATAATGATGTCTGTAAATAATGTAAAGTAGAATCATACAATGGTAAAGTCAAATGAAATAAAGATGAAATCAAATAATATAACGATAAATGAAAATAATACAATGATAACACCAAATAAAACAATGATAGATGCAAATCAAATATATATGTCACCAAATCAAATAATGGTGAAATCGATTGATATAATGGTAACAGAAAATAATACCATGACAAATGAAAATGAAACAATGGTTGAAGTAAATGATACATTGGTCAAATCAAATCAAATATAGATAAAATGATACCAAATATTGATAAGATCAAATCATATAATGATACAACCAAATCATATAATGATACAACCATATCATATAATGAAAATACCAATTCATATAAGTATATTTGAACCATACGAGACAGCTATGGCGTTCCATATATAATAGTGTATGATTGGTGTGTGTGTAATTTTTATTTGAAAATGCTTCTAGTTTTAAATATTATTTTCATGATATGAAAAATATAGTTATAAATATGTGGCACATGTATGTATGAGTTACTATTACTATATATATTATCCACTGGACGCATGTCAAAATAAATGTGGACAGAGAACCTGTAAACGTAAGCATTTTTATTAATTCATTTTTTTAATATTTGATGCATCTAGTTCTATTTCACAAAACATGCAAATTAGCCAGAGCTACATGGAAGGTTCCCGTACAATTAATATTAAAACCACACATATTTGTGCATTTCACCGTAAGAACGTAAACTATCGTTCTATTTAGTACCCGGCCTTTGTGTGAACCGTGCCACAATCTGACCTCTGACCTGTCAGTATAAAACAGTTCTCGCGTCCTGACTTCCACACTCTACACAACGAAATCCTAACGTAGCTATAGAGGCTTCTGTCGCTCAACGCTTCATCAGCATGGCCGCCGCAAAGAAAAACGCGTACGCCGTCATCTATTTTGATTCACCAGGAAGAGCTGAGGCGTCAAGACTAGCCTTATCTGCTGCTGGTGTTGAATTCAACGATGTCCGACTTACGTCTGAGGAATGGCAGAAGATGAAACCCAGTAAGTTAAATTTGTGAATCACGTAAATATGTTTGTAAGTTGAGGACGAAATGTGTTGATATATTGAATTATTCTAAGACTATCCATCATTCTTTCATCGCAAATGTAAAGTAACAAAGGTGACTTGGTGTGTCTACACGCGTGTACAGGCAAGCCGTTTGGGTTTTTTTCCTATTGAAATGAAGATATAGATCTGCATTCAAAATAAAGATATCTGTATTTCTACAACAATCAGAGATATCTGTCTTAGAATTAGAGATATCTTTAACTGAATTAGAGATATTTGTATTTGAATTACAGATATGTTTATTTAAAATAGAGATATCTCTAATTAAACACGAAATAGAGATATCTCTAATTAAAATACAGATATCTCTAATTCAATGAAAGATATCTTTATTTTAATTAGTGATATCTGCATTTCATTGTAAATACAGATATCTGCATTTAAGATAAAGATATCTTTAATTCAAATACATATATCTCTAATTCAATTAAAGATATCTCTATTTCAAATGCAGATATCTCTAATTGGTGTAGAAATACAGATATTTTTATTTTAAATACAGATATCTATTTGAATTAAAGATATCTTTATTTGACATGAAATAGAGATATCTGTATTTAACTATCAAATAGGAAAAACGACTGCTCCCTTGACCCTCCGTTTTGCGCATGACAAAAGTAAAGCATTAGTGACGCAAAATGGCGGGGAATGCAGACCGTTTTACAACGTATCCGCCTTCAATATGATTCTATTATAGCTGTAACAGTTCGCTCTGTTTTTCGGAGAGCAGATGCCATGTCCTGTTCCCCTCCAAATAGAAAGTTTATCAGTTTAATAGACCTATAGTTATCATACATGCATGTGGATTCTTAAAATCCAATTTAATAACAAGCGTTTCATTAACATTGATCAGGATTCGGGAGTAATCATAATTTCCTTTGTGTTTCAAAATTAATCTTCGTACTGAGCAAACACGTGTAAATACTGATATCTTTAATTCAAATAGAGATATCTCTATTTTAAATAGAGATATCTGTATTGCAAAGTAATTGTAGATATCTCTTATTCAATTGAAGACATCTCTATTTGAATTAAAGATATCTGTATTTAAAATGAAGACATCTCTATACATTTGTATGAACAAAATTAAAGATAGTTTTATTTAAAATATGGATATCTTTATTTCAAATTGAGATATCTCTATTTTAAATAAAAATATCTTTAATTGGACAACAATTAAAGATATATCTATTTAAAATAAAGATATCTCAATTACGATTAAAGATATCTGTAATTCAAATAGAGATATCTTTAATTGTAATAGAGATATCAGTAATTTAAAAGAGGATATTTCTAATTTCAGTAGAAATAGAGATATCTGTATTTAAATAAGACAGATCTTTATTCAAATAGAGACATCTTTATTTAAATTACATATATCTTTAATTAGATAGAGATATCTTTATTTTAAATAGAGATATCTTCATTTTAAATAGAGATATCTTCATTTCAATAGGTAAAAACCCAAACGGCTTGCCATAGGTTAGAGGCAGTCCTGAAGTCTAAACTGTCTCCGTAAAAGCGCAAAATTGTCAATCAATGATGCTTAAAATCAGATTAAAGATATATCAACTCAAATCGAACACTGTTTTGATAACTGAACATTATTTACTGGCATGAAAACAACACCAATAAGCAAAGATCGTTCTTCTAGGCTAGCAGACGAGTCGAATGTACGCCATTTTAGGTAATAACCGGAAACCGAGATAAAAACTCCGCTGTGGATAATATGTATGTAAATAAAAGGAAGGAAGCTATTTTTTAATCATACGTTTCAAAATAATATTGAAATACATGCATCCTTATTGATCAATATAAATTTATCTTTTATTTCTTTTGAACAAATGTTTCTAACCCAAATAAACATAAAAATTGCGTTTAAATAGGGAGTCTGCCATATGGATACTATACCAGTAATTATATAATAAATAACATTAACTTAATTCATACTTGATTCACTGTAGATCTACTGCATTAGTTTAATGAAAAATGAAATGTGAGCAAGTTATTAACGGAATTAGCTGAATTTAACAAATCGTATCTTCTAGTTTTCAAAAAAAAAATCAAAAAAAAAAAATCTTATAGTGATCGTAAGTCGGACACCCTCTGTGTTTAGAACAGTAGTACGTTGATATATGAAGACCACTATTAATCTAATGGGTACCGTCCGAGAGAGCACACTTTCTGCATCATATTCCCATTTCGATACTCGTATTTTAGCTTATGATACAATACATCTAGCAAATACAGTACCTAACCTGCAATGCGATCGAGAGTCGGACGCATACCCAGATTGTTTTACGTCGAACAGTCGGATTAAGACAAGTTAACATTTTATACAATTATGAATCAAAAATATTACTCATTGATCATAAAATAAGAAATTTGTTGTTCATATTACTTTCCGTAATTGACATCGCCAGCTGTCTAGCAAACTGCACATGACTTTACATTTTGTATCGTGTGTGCTACAACATTACTTTTGCTCCGACATTGATTGTATATGTACTTTTTCCTGCTTGGCGATATGATGCGCACTATAAAATGATTAGAGGATCTGACAGCGTCCCATGGGGGGTCATGTCATGTTCAGGTGACCTTTATACCACGTGTACTCACGACCACGTGTAGGTTCTGCACCTTGCTGCATCATGTGTAAACAACATTTCGTCCCAGTATACATATACGGTAAGCTATGTTGTTCTCTTGGGGCGAGATGACCTTAGGTGTGAAAGTTTTGGGGGCAGCAATTTGACTGGTCTTTATCAAGGATCACGTGGACGTGGCCCCTAGTGGGATTTTCTCTGATCCTTTTTATCAAACGTAATGATAATGGGAATCTGTGTTTTATTTTATTAGATTTGATGTAATAGGCACTGTGTCTACAGAATAGTGTGAGGTACGAGTTGTCTCAAAACAATAACATACCCTAAGTCGATTGAAAAACTTTTCTTTCGATTGCCACCTCGAAAAGCTGGTATGTCTGACGTTTCGACCGTGCATGTGATTGCATATAATATCCCCTTTTGATACGTCAGTGTTATGTTTATGGCTACACGAGTCTATCTGATAAGTATCTTGCGGTTATAACCATTGTTTAAACACTGGGGTTGATTTAGTGCACATAGCATGTTGGGTCGAAATAACCCGCCGTATACATCAAACGGGCTGAGACATTTCGTACCTGCACACAATAGATGTAAACAAACATGTAGACGAACACGTTGTGTTAGTGTTATTTCGGACTGAAGAAGGCCCTATAGTGGCTGAGTATATATTCCATAGAAATGATTTTGATTTTACTTTGAATTTATTTTGGCCTTTTATTTCGGATTATTAATATACTAGCCTTATACCGTTTTTCCTCATTATAAAATGATGGTCTGCAAAATGTCTGGTATCCATATTAATCATATATGTCACATCAAGTTATTATAATGCTTATATTTATAGGGCAAAGAAGTATTTCTAACAGTGTGGACAAAAGATTGTCGAGTTTTCGAGGCGATCTGCCCCTTTGTCAAGACACAAGAAGAACAAATAAAATTACATGTTAAGGACGGTAACGGACGTACACAAAATATAAACAACACAATAGAATATACAGATAAACTAAAGGGACAATATCTAGGCGTATTGTCTGAATGATCCCTTCGGTCAGTCGCTATAATTGGTTGCGATCGCCGAAGGCTGTTAGAATTACTTCTTTGCCCTATATTTACTACTTTAAGTAATTCGTATCCTACAGACATATGTCTTTAAGGATTCAGTGTTATATGGAAAATAACTGTTGATATTACTTCATTGACCCAATGCTTATATTTACATATATTTAATAATTTTCTTTTTGGCAATCTCAAAGTAAAATGCGTTGACCTTTGGCAGATTCACAGAACTATCTATGAGAGTTTCCAAATTCTTAATTTTTTTCATGAATATAAAATGGTGACAAAACAAGACATATGAAAAAAACTTCTTTGAGAATGGCTGGCTTCCAGAAACCCCCAAACCCCTCTGGATCATTCGTTTTGTTGATTTATATGTTTTCCTTTGAGATACTCCCCAGGGCCAGCTTCCTATGTTGGAGAAAACTTTGCCTAGTGGCGTCAAAATACAGATTCCTCAAAGTGGTGCAATGATTCGTTGTAT
>NW_027188372.1:3807-24111 GCF_041381155.1 Argopecten irradians | reverse complement strand
TAATATCTTTAACATGTGACATTAATTTAAAAGAATTTACAAAAGTTAATTGATCATTTACTTAATGTTATAAGGTTGTGCAAAACATAATTCTGTATTTTATTTCAATAGCAAGCTCGCCAAAGAGCATGAAATTGTTTGTATACTTTCTTGATTTAAGGATGCCTTTACAAAATTGCAAATGTCTTTTTCTATAACATTTATATTTTCAAATCTTCACACTTTGTATGGATACATTTTCAAAAGAACTGGCATTACAAGTGAATTGAATATCAACAGGAATAGATAAGTTTCTTTTAGATAGCAAATAGATTTACTTGCTTTTTTTCAGCAGTTTCCTTGCTTTAAAAAAGCTAACATCAAAATAAAAAATGTATATATATACCTAGATATGTATACCCTTCTAATAAATCTAATTCTGTATTATAAATAATATACCTAGATATGTTTTAATAAATCTAATTCTGTATTAAAATAATATCAACAGGAATAGATAACCTTTTAGATAATTCTGTATAAAAATAGATTTACTTGCTAAAGCTAATATCAAAATAAAAAATGTATATATTAAATAATATACCTAGATATGTATACCCTTCTAATAAATCTAAGTAGGAAGTAATTAATTAAAGGAGACATGGTGTATACACAGAAACGCAAACGAAAAGTAACTCAAAATCAACCAAGAAGTTGGTGAAATAATAGGTGAACTATAAATAACAGGTGATACGACTTATAGGAACTCAAACAGGAAAGTAGAAAAAAAAGACCAAACTACAACAACGTACTCGGCTTAACAAGAGGAACAGGCAAATTAATGGTACCAAAACTTGAGAAAATTATGATTGTTACCCCTCGAGTGAAAGATGTGCTACAACAACCGCCCGACAGAAGCATAAAAGTAAGTTACATCATAATCTTGCTTGAACAATAATTGGTAATTCAATCCTGGTCTCCAGTCTATGCCTAATTCACACCAAAAAAAAAATAAAATAAGAAAAAGTAATTAATTTCGCCTTTAAGATGCTTTGTGCAATCAGTACATACTTTCCATATAGGATATAGTGCCACAGAATTTTTTCGGGAAACAATTAAATTATTTTTCATATTTTTTCCTTGAAAGTAAAATTTAAAGCATCAAACTGATTCAAAAGTTGTAAAGGTTTGTGGAGTAAGGAAACTATATGTAACTTGAAGCAAAAATACTAACTCGACCTGCTTTCAGTATTTTGATAGTGAAAACAAATACCATATGTTCCAGCCGAGTAGCATCTTTGTTAAATAGGTAGGAATTTACGTTTGAATGTATTTGAGTTTGATATAAAATGATCATTCCATTAATGATCTTATTAAAATGATAATTTATTAATTAGGTTAAATGATAATTTATTTAATGACCATAATTATAAAAAAATTGGTTGTCACACGACAAGTTTATTGTAATTGCTTTACATTTCTATTTTTTCAGCATTATAAATGAGAAGCAGCAAAGATGGGTTTCAAATCTTGCTGATACAAATGTACAATGATTATAATACGTTCATGTATTCATATCCAAGGTTAAAAACCAGAGATAAGACCAACATAGTAAAAACTCTGGAAAACCTTCTGACGAATATTGTAACATAAAACATATGTCACACCGAAAACATATGTTTTTTGTTGACGTAAGATGGACCTCTGGTTTATACATTAAAGGCATTTTTCCCGTTCGGCTAACTTTAATTCATAGTTTTTGCATCAATACAAAGACAAATTAAACATATCATTAGACATGATTTTTTGAAAGCATGAAAATAAGGAAAATTATACTTTAATTTTAGACAGTCAGAACATTTCAAAACCGGAAGTGCATTTTTGTATTACATTATTGTATGTAAGTTTAATATGTTATTTTTTTTTTTATTTCCAAAGTCTACTAAAACAATCTGAAAATTAATTGAAGCTTTTATAACATATCAAAGTTAATTCTCCTATATTTATAACTATTTAAGAGCATATTTAAAGAGCATATATTATCGTTAGCCTATACAGAAGTACCATCTGCCAATCTAAAAATGGCCCAATATATATGTTTCTGGGTCACACAAAAGACAAAAAATGCAATATCATACCTAGAAACCTCGTGATTTTTGTAAGACGCTTGATGATTCTTAACAGATGCATAAGTGCTTTAATTCTTTTGAAACCATACATAAAAATACTGATATTGGTCAAGGAAGTAATATCAACAGTTATTTTTCCATATAACACTGGATCCTTATAGACAAAGGGACAGATCGCCTTGAAAATTCAACAATCTTTTGTCCACACTGTTAGAATTTACTTTTTTGCCCCATATAAAAATGATATACAATGTACACGTATTTGGTTTTCAAAAATTAAAATTCATTAAATCCCATAATTTTGAATTTTTTTTGTTTCACTTACGTACTGAATTGACATCTACAGTAACCTGTAGCGGTTCACTTATGTACTGGGAGTGACATCTTACTAGTACCTGTTAGGTGATATTTAAAATAAAGTGAGATAACTCCTTAATTGAATTTGTTATCAACGACAAATTAAGACCAGTATAGTTTCAAATTGATCTATCTTACTAAATCTTATTCCACTATCATATTGATTTTTCAACTGATTATTTTTATTACCACACTTTTTTCAATGCGTATTTTCTGTCTACAAGGCAGATGGTCATAACAGCTCATGCCAGTATGTGTAGAAGGATAATATTTTTCAAAAAATAAAAAAAAATATATAATTTTTTGAAGTTTATCTTAAAATTAATTGACGTAAAGAATATAGAAATTAAGTCCTTTGGAGTGAGAATGTGAATTAGTAGTTTTTAGTGATAGGGTCAGTTCGTACCGCGCCCTCCCACGTGTGCAGTCCCGTCTAGTTCGTTTTGTGTCCTGTCATTTGGGAGGTTTTTCGTCAAAGTCCTTGCAGAGTGAGTAAAAAGGATTAAAGAACTTTACTTTTCTATATTCATTAATTGAATAATATAAAATGAAAAATTTGGAAAAAAAAGAAAAAAAAACATACCCAAAAACAGGCAGCCTCACAATGACCAATTTTTTCCAAAGATTATGATTCAAGAAATTATTTTTCAAAAAAAACATACTTGTTATTGCAAGAGCAAAAAATGACCCTTCTGGCCTTCATAGACTAAAACATAAACATTACTAAATGTGTCATTTTTAGAATATGAAATTCTGAATTATTTGGAAAATGATTAAGTCAATGTAATTTGAAATCAGAGACAAGAATTTGAATTTGTTATCTTCAGTTGTGCAATGTTAAGATTATTTAGAAATAAATAGATGTAATTATATAATGTATATATTCTTAACCTTAAGACTTCTTTATTTTCAAATGGATGGGGAGGTTTCTGTTATGATGAAAAAAGGCATTCGTCTTTTTATAAGAATAAACGTGCTAAAAATCTTTTTGTCTCCCCCTTGACACTAGTTCACTAGATAAGTTCTCTTTATCCAAAAAAGTTTTCTCCTTCTACCATCATACTGATATGAATCTAGTTGCTAAAAACATAAAGATGATCCACCGCTGACATACAGTATTTTTTCTCTATCAAAAACAGGAGCAGATGAATTAGTAATTTTCTTCAGTTACAAAAGTTACTTTCACAATTACCACCATTGAAAAGTTTGAGCTTCTTTTTTTATTTCAATAGAAAAATATCTTAAAAATAATCAATTTTGTCCAGAAAGAAATCCATGGCACTATGCCTTGATATCGAATGAAGTATTGATTTTTGCATGTACCAAAAGCAAAATAAAAATATTTAATAAGTATTTTTGTATTAGAGACATACATACATCATTAACTAACATCAACAACCGTTCAAATAATAATGGGTATCGTTTATGCTCTGTCGGCGGTGGAACATCCCAGAGTAACAAAATTCAATGAAATATTTCGTAAATGATTTTTGGCACTAGTGTGAAAACTTTTTTATTAAATCGATCCTGGTAATTAAGGATCTGCTCTGGTTAAAAGTAAAATTTTGTCTGACTATACAAACGATAATCTAAAGCAATATTTTTGCAAATTAGTTGTCTGATAAGTTTAATATTCATGAAATTGACAAAAACCAAAGTTTGTTTTAAAGCAAAAATATAATACACTGACACTCGTCAACCCATATTTTTGCTCAGAACAGCTGTGTATGTCACCCCTACCCCCTAAATTTTGAAGATGAAAATACCTCGTTTTTGCCAGATTGAACGCTTCCCAGAAAAAGTTCTGATGACTGACTTTTTTCTAAGATTTTTGCAGCTCAAAGTTGTTTCTAAAACCATCATAAAAAAACAGGGGGTCAGCGTGTTTGATGTTTTGTCCAATTACAAAATGTGTTATTTTTCAGCTTTTCTTGTAAAAAATTTCAAAGAAGTTGATCTTTCCACTAAAATGTAAAAAATAAAGACCAATATGTTATAATCTCCCCCCCCCCCCCCTTAAATGCTTATCATTGACATCTCAGTGATCATAACAAAACGATTTACAGCAAAAATTAACTCAATATATCTAAAACTGTTGTTGCATGACAAGTTAAGTAAAACTATTGAAGCTAAAAAGGTGAAATTTCACCTCTCTACAAATTTAAAATGTAAAAAAAGTGCACGTTTTCAAAATGGCCCACCAAATCAAACTCATATATGAAAAATTTACAACAAAAAGAAGTCCACTTCGTAACATATTTTTTATATAGCAACTTGCTACAAATTAAATGGTGAAAATTAGTTTTTAAAAATCTTTAATTAAAGATGAATCGAGACTTCAACGAACTGAGACGGAAACCTCACCAGAGCAGATCCATTAGTGGTATTCAGTTTGTATTGATAGTGTGTATAACTCAAGTATTGACCTTAAAGTTTAATAATTCATTAACATCTTTATCTCTCTTTAATGAGTGAAAAAAAAGAAACTGACTTTGATTTACAAAATGTAATTTACTAAATTTCATAACAATACCTGAATGGAAAGGTACCGGTATCTGCCAATCACCATTTATCAGGGATCGTCTGCCATCGGGTGTCACTATCCTGATAATTGACACTATCTTGATGGTATCACTATCGAACATTTTGGATTGTCAACAGGAGTCACCAAGACTTCCTTCTTTTGAGATGAGATAAGAGCCAGGCACCAAATGAGGTGCGCAGATACTGGAGTTGCCATTCGGGTTGTCACTATCCTGGTGGTTGTTACGATCCAATGGTGTCACTATCTTCATGGTTGTCAAATTCCTGATGGTTATGGCTATGGGTTCGAATCCCATGTGGGGCAGTTGCCAGGTACTGACCACTGGCCGGTGATTTTTCCCCGGGTACTCCGGCTTTCCTCCACCAACAAACCTGGCACGTCCTTACATGACCCTGGCTGTTACTATTCTGATGGTTAATTGCCACTAACCTCATGGTGGTCACTATCCTGACGGATGTCACTAACTTGATGGTATCACTTTTCTCCGATGCCTACCGTTTTGGGTTTGCCAACAAGAGTCGCCAAACTAAAACTTCCTTGTCTTGGATTGAACAGCCAATGAGTCCAGAGCCTTGCAGAACCCCAAAAGTGGTCAAGATACTGCAGCTGTCATTGGAGAGAAATAGTGAAATCATTCAGTAAAGTGGAAATCATGATATGACATGTTTATAGTTTCTTTTAAAGATTGCGGTTACAAAATTCCACTAATAAAAGATAGCTGCATGTTAGCTACTTGGCCAGACATATTTTTCCCCAAATTACTACTCAACAAGGGTACTAGGGAAACATATATACAGATTGTATGTTGATTCGAAATAACATGAGCAATAAAACTGCAATTTAACTTTACAATTAGATGTAAGCTTTACACATGAGGTTTTATAGTAAATGTACCTGTTTGGAGCTCTGCTAATCACTAATGGTCACCATCACGGAACGTCTGCCATCGAGCATCACTATCCTGATGGTTGTCATTTTTTTGATGGTGTCGCTATAATCCTGATAGTTGTCATTTTTTTGATGGTGTCACTATAATCCTGATGGTTGTCGATATACTGGTTGTCACTATCATGGTGATCATCACAATCCTAAGATGCCAATTATTTTGAATTGCCAACAACAGTTACAATAATAAAACTTCCTTTTCTTGGGGGTGAACAGCCACTTAGAAGAGTTATGAACCTTGTAGATCACCAAAAGATACTGCAGCTGCCATTTGGGGAGAAAAAGTGAAATCAGTTAGTTTGGTGAAAAACATATGATATGATTGAACCCAGTGGTTACAAACTTAAACTATTCAAATTCAAATTAGCTGTCTGTTAAGCTATTTTAGACATATGAGCCCCAATATTCAATGTGCTCAACAAGGGGTACTAGGGAAACCTTTATTCTTGCATGAAAATTGAGAGAGATCCCTTTGTAGTTTTGATAAATTATTAATGGACACAAGAATTCCACGGAAGTGGATGTGTCGCCTGCACAGTATCACAAAAAATAGTTATTTACAGTTGAAAATATTGTTAATTATTAGGTGAAGTTATCAAGTCCCGTAACTCTTGCAATAATTGAAGGATTTTTTATTTTTTCGGGGACCCAGTATCAAACCACTTCCCAGATCTTAATTACTCAAGATATACCAAAGGATGATGGGAAGTTTAAGACTCGAATATGGCCTCAAAATTAATTCTCCAGTAAAGAACAACATATTTTGCCATATAACAGCTGAATACATTTGCTAACACATTACATCTCGAAAATATCCCGCATGTGCCAATTAAGTTCACTATGACGTCATCAACATGCAGTTTCCCCGCCATGCTTTTCACAAAAAAATCCTTGAAAAATCATACTTTTTTGAGTGGTTTTCTCTCTAAAAATGAATGTGGCCGCCTTCGTGGAGCAGAAAGAGATTTTCACACGTTGTGTATCGTGTATTTACGCATATCCATGCAAAATGTAAAAAGTTGCTCCAAGGTGGCGGCCAAATCCATTTCAAGCCTTTTCTAACCTAAAACGATGATGAATTTCAAGCAAAAATTTGGCGAAGAAGAGGAAAATTCATCAATTTGATGACGTCATAGGTGGGACACATCGTGTACATGGTTTTATAAAAAATTATGTTTTTGAATGAATTAAGGCCAAGTACTGATCATATGTACTCCTTTGAGTTGATATGACATACCAAAGTTGATGTGGGATTTATCTGTTTTGAAAATTTTTAAAGTCCCATTACTCTGAAAATATTATGGCCAATTATTGAACTCATCCGAATCACATTGATCTACAATATACCAAATGGTTGAAATTAAGACAATAAATACTAAAGCTATTGAGTGGAAACCATTGATTATATCTATTTTGACAATTTTAAGGTCCCGTTACTCTTGTAAAATATTGACAGATTTTGACAATTATCGAACTCGTCTGAATCTTATCGATATAAAGCAATGAACCTTTGATTGAAATCGGACATTAAATATTTAAGTTATCGCACAGAAACCATTTCCCAGACGACGACAGTGCAGACATAGTGATACCTAAGTATTTCCGAACGGACACAGGTCCAAGGATAAAAGATAATTTTGAATGACCCACCACTTGATGGTGATGGGCACAAAATACACACATGCAGTTGCAATAACACTGTAGTTTTAATTTTACAATTCAATTATAGCTTTTTTTAATATAAGTTTTTAATAGTAAATGTACCTGAATGGAGCTCTGCTAATCACTACTAGTCACCATTACGTCTGCCATTGGGTGTCATTATTCTGATGGTTCTCAATATTGATGGTTGTCACTATCCTGGTGGTTGTCTCTATCCTGATGGTTGTCACTGTCCTGATTGAATCACTATCCTGGTCCAGATGCTCTGCTAAGCATTATGGGTCGCTATCAAAGAATGTTTGCTATCTAGTGTCACCTGTCCTGATGGTTGTTCGCATATCTTCATGAGTATCGCACATCACTGGTGGTTGTCTCTATCCTGAAGGTTGTCACAGTCTAGATATGGGTAATTGTCCCTACCTAATGGTTGTCACTGTCCTGATTGAATCACTATCCTGGGTCCAGATGCTCTGCTAAAGCATTATGGGTCGCTATCAAAGGAGGTTTGTCCTGATGGTTGTCGCATATCTTCATGGTATCACTATCCTGAAAAATATGAAAATATTTGAAATTATTATGACATCAGGATCATGTCATGTATTGCCATTGTGAATTTTTTTATTTACAATATTTACATTTTTATTTACAATATTAACATTTTTTTTTTTTTTTTTTTTTTATTTTTTTTTTTTTTTTTTTTTTTTTTTTTTTTTTTTTTTTTTTTTTTTTTTTTTTTTTTTTTTTTTTTTTTTTTTTTTTTTTTTTTTTTTTTTCATTTTTCATAAAAACACAATTTTAATACCCCAGAACATTTATACATTTGAAAGCTGCCAAGGTTGGGGCCTTGGGGTCAGCCTTTTAAATATAAACAGATGTCCCCTCACAGGGGGGCTTTCATTCGTCACACGTTAACACTAACGATCTTTCTAACTAACTTTCTTTCTAACTTTCTTACAAACTTTCTTAGAAACATTTTTTCAAACTTTCATAAGCTTTCTTACAAACTTTCATCAACTTTCTTACAAACTTCCTTACAAACTTTCTTTCTAACTTTCTTACAAACTTTCTTACAAACTTTCTTTCTAACTTTCTTACAAACTTTCTTACAAACTTTCTTTCTAACTTTCTTTCTAACTTTCTAACAAACTTTCTTACAAACTTTCTTTCTAACTTTCTTACAAACTTTCTTACAAACTTTCTTTCTAACTTTCTTACAAACTTTCTTACAAACTTTCTTTCTAACTTTCTTACAAACTTTCTTACAAACTTTCTTTCTAACTTTCTTACAAACTTTCTTTCTAACTTTCTTACAAACTTTCTTACAAACTTTCTTTCTAACTTTCTTACAAACTTTCTTACAAACTTTCTTTCTAACTTTCTTACAAACTTTCTTACAAACTTTCTTTCTAACTTTCTTTCTAACTTTCTTACAAACTTTCTTACAAACTTTCTTTCTAACTTTCTTACAAACTTTCTTACAAACTTTCTTTCTAACTTTCTTACAAACTTTCTTTCTAGCTTTCATTCCTTTTATTACATACAATTTAATTCTACAACTTCTCTACCTGTTGTCCTGGATTTAGATGGCATTGTGCAGGAACGGGGAGGGAGGGGGATGCAAGGGCAAATGGTTACTTTAGATACCTTAGATACTTTAACGTGATACTTTATAAGGTCGACCTGAAAGGTCAGGATAACCTAACAATTTCGCAGAAACTTGCCTAAATTTCCAATATGGTCCCAACCAAGTGTTTTTTTCCGGGCCTATGCAAAATCCAAGATGGCCACTACAGTGTCCATTATTTAAAACTACTTCTACTAGTATGATTTAGTAATACTTGTCTGAAATTATCCGGACATGATTTCAAACATATGCTATTTTTTGGATTGATCCGAAATCAAAGATGCCTACCCTGACCACCATCTTCTATCTATCAACGCAACATGTCTAAAACCGATCCTGACATTGTCCTTACCAAGTGTACTTTAAAATACATTTTCAAAGATGGGCACAAAAAAATCGCCATCTTGAAAAAAAATTCATTTCCTTTTTCAATGGAGCCAAGGTTGTTAAAATGACTTTATGAGTCTCCTGTATTTTAATTAGGGACCTTTCACCTTTTGAATGACCAGTTCAAATCCCACGTGGGGCAGTTACCTGGCACTCATTGCTGGTCATCGGCATTTCTTCACCGATGACGCTGGCTGTTAATTTGGTCAACTGCAAGTGTACATATAGGAAAGTAGCGGTGGTTAGAATGTTATTTACTAAATGCGTGCTTAATTGTGCTAGGGTATATGGGTAGGGTAATGTGAGTATTGTTAGGGACAGGGACGAAATATTCCTATTAACTACTTTCTGTACACTTCAGTTGAGTCAAAATTAAAAGCATTGCAGTCGTAATCACTGCAAGTGTTCAGTGTCCTCAAAATCTTAAGTTATACCTCAAATAACAATAATTGGGTCACTGCAAATGGTCAGTATCCTCAAAATCCTGTGATTTACCAAGTCTTGCAGTCGTATCACTGCAAGTGGTCAGTATCCTCAAAATCCTGTGATTTACCAAGTATTGCAGTCGTATCACTGCAAGTGGTCAGTGTCCTCAAGATCTTAAGTTATTACCTCAAATAACAATAATTGGGGTCACTGCAAGTGTGGTCAGTGTCCTCAAAATCTTAAGTTCCTCAACATAACATTACATTGGGTCACTGCAATATCAGTATCCTCAATATCCTGTGATCTTAACAAGTAATTGCAGGCGTATCACTGCAAGTGGTCAGTATCCTCAAATCCTGCTGGATTTACCAAGTATTGCAGTCGTATCACTGCTGAAGTGGTCAGTGTCCTCAAGATCTTAAGTTATACCTCATAATAACAATAATTGGGTCACTGCAAGTGGTCAGTATCCTCAAAATCCTGTGATTTACCAAGTATTTGCAGTCGTATCACTGCAAGTGGTCAGTGTCCTCAAGATCTGAAGTTATTTACCTCAAATAACAATAATTGGGTCACTGCAAGTGGTCAGTATCCTCAGGATCGCAAGTTCTATCTCATAACAATAATTGGGTCACTGCAAGTGGTCAGTATAATCCTCAAAATCCTGTGATTTACCAAGTATTGCAGTCGTATCACTGCAAGTGGTCAGTGTCCTCAAGATCTTAAGTTATACCTCAAATAACAATAATTGGGTCACTGCAAGTGGTCAGTATCCTCAAAATCCTGTGATTTACCAAGTATTGCAGTCGTATCACTGCAAGTGGTCAGTGTCCTCAAAATCTTAAGTAAGTTATACCTCAAATAACAGAATAACAAGTATTGGGTCACTGCTAAGTGGTCAGTGTCCTCAAGATCTTAAGTTATACCTCAAATAACAATAATTGGGTCACTGCTAAGTGGTCAGTGTCCTCAAGATCTTAAGTTATACCTCAAATAACAATAATTGGGTCACTGCTAAGTGGTCAGTGTCCTCAAAATCTTAAGTTATACCTCAAATAACAATAATTGGGTCACTGCTAAGTGGTCAGTGTCCTCAAAATCTTAAGTTATACCTCAAATAACAATAATTGGGTCACTGCTAAGTGGTCAGCGTCCTCAATATTTTGTGATGTATTTCAATTAACACCTTATTGGGATCACTGCATGAGTTCAGTGTCCCACAAAAACTTTAAACCTTAAAACTATATTTATTGTATACCAATTTACAATACCAATAGACCAAAATTTCAGAAAATTTTTCAAGAATTTAAAAAGTGGACACTGGCAGCCATCTTTGAATGCAATCCTGGAAAAAACCCTTTATGCACACTCCAAAGAGTATGTCTGTCAAAACCTTATAGCATTACATGATATACCTCAAATAACCGGAAGTTGTATCACTACACGTGTTCATGTGTTCCTCACAACCTACCACATAACCATATCACTGAATGCATTCCGTATCCCAAAAAATCTTATAAAAATGTACCTCAAACAACCTTAAGTTGTAATAATAGTAATTCGAAACGGAGCAAAAACAATGTCCCTTCTTCGTTTAGGGTACAAAAGTATGGAACGGAATTTGGGAGGAAATTACCAAATCACCTAAATGGGGACTGATCTTAGATGTTGGAATGAACAACCAATTAATGGTGTATACTACTGTATACATTTTTGGGTGAGGGACAGGAATTGGGACGATTTTTTAGGGGTTACCACATCCTCAAGCAACATCATTCCATGGACAAACAGATAAAGGATATTACATTACAATACATTTATATATGACATCACATAACATAATCCTTATGCCAAGCTGGTCTGCGGGTGTGGCACGACCAGATCTGCGGATAGGAACAGGTGAAAGCTGGGACTGGTACTGCGGGGACAACAGAGCTGGAGCTAGGCTGGTCAGCAGCAGGGACAGGGGAAAAAACCTCTCCTCGGCAGCAGCAGGTAGCGTACACACGACCTGCAAGAATCACAAGTAGACACACAGTTCAGTAAACAAGTATAGGCGCATATTACAAAATATTATCAGCAGATATACAAGAGAGAATATTGCTGAAATATTGGCCAGATATGTTCATGGTTTATGAAAAAAAAAAAAAAAGGAATGATATCATTTATGAATATGAAAGACTCGTGAGTATGTGAATATGAAGGATATGGATATACTAGTAATCAACTTGAGGGCAAAGAACAATATTTATTTGTACGTCACAATTTATTTTTAAAAACTGTACGTACATTTTTTCATCCCGAGTGCAGATTATCCTTATTCTTCCTACACATACATTAATATGTATATGAAAGGAACCATGGCACAAATAACTTCTCCAAATATTGTATTAGATTTGTGTTCTCAGCCATGTTCCTTTTTGCTCAATTTTGACCTATTGTATTCCATGACGGCCATCGTGGTTTAGGTTACTGGTCTATAAAAGTTGCACAAAAAAAGACCTCAAAATAATTTTAGCCGCTAGTAACAATACGATCTATAACTTAAAAACAATAAAAATGAACTTGCTAACGGATCCCTGCTGAGCAGTGAATAAAGAGAGATAACTCTTACTGGTTTTAGAAAATTTGAAACCGTGACAAAATTTGTTATTTTACTCACAATTATGGTATTTTTCACTTTAAAAAATTTAGAATTTGATTTAAACATCTTTGATGCTGGTCAAAAAAAAAATTAAAACGGTCGACACATCTGCAGGTCACCAGAAATGACCTTACGAAATTTCATGGCAATCCGACTTTTAAGTTTGAGAAAATGGTTCAAAGTCCCGGCAGAAAAAGAAGACGCAGAAGAAGAATAACTTATTAAGTTAGAAATGTATCAAGAAAAATATGTAAGAATCTGAATATAACCTTAACTTGTTAAATAAAACTAGATAGACCATTCACACCTAGTCATATTCATATTTTATTTAAAAGTATTAAGGGATGTAAACTTAACGTATTTTTGTCTAATTGAAAAAAATAAATGCTTGGTAATTAACAGAGAGGAAATGGAAGCAAACACAGCAACGTCTTTAGAAACATGCATACACAGGAAAAGAACAAATATAAAAATACCTTTTCAAAGTTACCAAAGATACATCAATACAATGGTTCCAGTATAGACTACAACACCGTATACTCCCTTTGAATAATTACTTAAAAAATTAAAAAATATTTCTGAAATAAATTATGTAATATCTGTAATACAGAAGTTGAAACCAAAGAACACATATTTTGGTATTGTCAAAAAATCTTTCCAAATATGGCAAGATATGAAAAATAATTGGTGAAAAATATATGTTAAAAAACTATAATAATGTTAAAAAACTAATTATGTTATGGAATTATAAATTAGAAACAGTACATGTTTTGGTATTGTGTCAAAAATCTTTCCAAATATGGCAAGATATGAAAAGAAAAATATATGTAAAAACTAATAATGTTGTGGAATTTAAATTAGATACAGTACTCTTTGGTGAGACTGAAAATTTGTCAATACCACTCAATTTTGATATTCTATAATAAATTATGAAGTTTTGTATTTTTTTCCTGTATCATGAAAAAAAACAAAACATAAATATGGAAGGTTTGATGGAGTTTTTTGTTTACAAAATATGATGTTGGAAAAAAAAAGCTGTCAATACCAAATAGGTGTATTGAGAAATTTGATCAAATATGGATCAATTGGAAATACATTTTTGAATAGTTCTTGAAATATGCCAATCAATGTTTGTATGATGTTTTATGTTGTAGTACTTTAATATGTATGATTTGAATTCTTTTTGGTTTGTTTGCGTATTGTCTATAATTCTTTCTATGTGTGTGTGGTGTTTTTTCTATTTTTTGTTTGTTGATACAAACATTACATTTTCTCTAGTTCTACTACAAACATTAATCAAAAACAATAAATTCCAAATCATTGTTATCAGAATACTCAATACACATGTAATTTTCTTGATTTGTTTTCTGCAAAAAGTTACATATGCATGTCCCTTCAACTAAAATGGCTTTCAAAATTTATCTATAAAAATTATATTTATATTGGTGCATGCTTTGAAGGACAATATTGTTTGAGGAGTTGACCTCATGATCAGGGCACCCAGCTCTGGCAGCTCTTATCAAAACACTAATGTGTATGTATATACACATCATATACAGCTGGGGGGAATAAAATATACATGATATTTGTACTGTAAAACACACACACACACACACACACACACACACAATAAGTTCCCTAGGGACTCCATTGGGGGGGGGGGGACTTACAAATTGTGAACTATATGACCCTGGGATCACGTAATTCGGCTTTGGCTATGAGAGCTAGGCTTCTGCAAATTTCTAATGAATTTGGTTAAGTGGTTTTAGGAGAAGTCGTCGAAGATATAAATTGTTTATCGCTATACAAACAGAAGGCGATTAGGTTAAGTCTCACGTGACCCTGAACACTTTTTCACGGTAGGGAATAATGAAATTTTACATCTAAAAATCTTACCACAGCCTCCGCAAGAGAAAGATGAGAGAAAGTCCACGGCTAACCACCACTGCGAGCGACGTCGTCGCAACCCGGTCAACCAAACTGCGGAAGGAAGTGTAAAACACAACCTGCAAAGAACAAGAACGACAGAAGTTCAGATAAGATAAAAAAAAATCACGACAAAACATCAACAATTGCTTTAGATTTTATACCGGTCGTGTGTGTAATATTATGAAAAAACACATGGATAATATCAAGATTTTCTTTGGATTTCTTTGAAAAAAGGGGAGAATCCATTTGCTGTTTAATTTATCGAAACCCTATACATATATGCTTGCATACATACCAAGCTGGATATTCCCTAGGTGAAGACACATGTCCCGAATATGTGAAG
Organism: Argopecten irradians; assembly: GCF_041381155.1. Taxonomy (NCBI): domain Eukaryota; kingdom Metazoa; phylum Mollusca; class Bivalvia; order Pectinida; family Pectinidae; genus Argopecten; species Argopecten irradians. The sequence goes on along the minus strand of NW_027188372.1, from coordinate 9,144 downwards.
GACAAATATGGGGCAAAGTCTAATGATTATGAGTGACCTTATAAACCTATTTCATTTGTTCTAGGAAGCTGTTCCTGTTATTTACATCACAGGGATCTGAGAATTAGTTACAGATTATATATAATCATGGACCCACCAGAGTACCCCAAGACCATTACGTTTGATTGGATCCCGTGTCATCTGGAAAATCCTGTTGATATTACTGTCTTTGGCCCCTTATATATTGTATTATAGTATTAAGGGTATGAACTCTACGGTACGAGAAAAACAGACATATTTTTTTTGTATCGTGTTGTTTTTATAAACCGGGCTCTACATTCAGTGACCGCATATCTAACATTAAAGTTATATGTGCCGTTACTGGACAAAAAAAATTGATGTTATTTTTTCTTTATTATTCTATTGAAAACCACAAGGCTTTGACGATTTAAGCACAGGGGGCAATCAATGAAAATGGTTGTGTCATACTTTTTTTTTGTATTCGGAGGATGGGACGCAAGAGTATTTATGACAGTATGTGATTTTTTTCAAAAAATACGGAGATTTGAAATTTATTAAAAAATCGGGATATTTACTATAAAACAGTGCCGTACCACAACGCGCGATTGGTTAATTTTTTCAAAATCCTGTTGTTATTGGAATCTTATATGAATCTATATAATCAAACGAAAACCACAAGGTTTGACGAATTAAGCTGTGAAAGTCATTCAAATTTTTTCCGACTTCAGATGCCTTATAAATATTAGTCCACAACAGAAAGCATATACTGTAAAGGACATGTTGTATTAGTATTTTATGCGTTATGTAATGTTTAGATGGAAAATAAAAAATCATACTCGTGCAATTATAATTTTTTACAATTACTAATAACACTGTACAAAATGTGAAATGAAATTGTAGACGCGCCACAATTTGGCTTCATGGTCATGTACCGTATGTTTACTCATTTCAATTCACTATAAATAAATAACACAATATAATGGCCCAAAAAAAAATCATTTTCAGCTCTTATATGTGCTTGTAAACTATAAAAACCTATGGATAGAAAGTAGTGTAATTCTCAAAAACTTGGTTACTTTTGGTAATGGAATAACATATATAAAAAAACTCAAGCTTGATTCACGAGTATGAAAAATACGGCACCTATAACTTTAAAAAGAAATAATTGATACCATAAAACATGTATATACTATTGACTAAAAATTTGTGTTAGGTCCCTGTGTTTAGGACTTGTACATCTAAAAATGATTTGTTTTTTCCCGTGCGAAGTTGATCGTGTTCACGACAATTACGGAAGATAGTTTCGTACAATTATGTTCATGGAGTTTAGACGTTCTGTCAATAACAGATAGTATGAAATATATATACAAAAAATACCACTATATATACTCGATATATTCTATTTTATTATAACTGTCAATTGTATAGTATAAATATTAAAAAAAACACCTTTATCCTATTTTATATAGTAGTATATAGGGGTATTTTTTTATATTTTTTTTTATATATATTATTGACAGAACGTCAGAACTCCTGTGGTATGTGCCTTTAGCCTATACATTGTAGCTACTAGTATATCGATCGGGCCAAGAAAATGTTTTCCGGAGTTTCCGTGAATTTATTGTGGGCCTCATTAATTATTTCATATTTTTTTCATGACTTCACATTTGGTGTCAGTAACGTATTACCCAGTTTTAGTCAACATTTTATGCAGGGATCTAGAGAACGTGGCAATTTTCTTGTAAATGTTTGCGATTACAAAAAAAAAAAAAAAAAAAAAAAAGGCCAAAGAGGCCTTCACCTGAGTGCTGCTACAGAAAGAGCATTGCAAAGTTGGTTCAAATCTGTTAAAAGTATTTATGAATCAGAATAAACTTTAAAGTTGAACCTTAGTATTAGAATTTTTATTTTTTGTTTTTTATTTTGATAGTTAGTGTATTATGTTACCAAACCTTATGCTTAAAATTCCAATTTGCTTTGCCAACGTTAAACAACAAAACCAAACTAGAAGTCAGTCAGTGTCAGTGATTTTATAAATTTCACTTTTTAATCTATGAAGATTATTTGGTTCCATCAAACCTGTGAATTCAGAAGCAGTTTTTTGAAATTTAAGCCATTTTGACCCATTTTGGCCACGCCCCTCTGGTCCCTGGGGTCAGCCAAGACCAAAATGGATATGGTGTTAAAATGCTATTTCATGGCTAATAATTCTAACCCAGTTCGACTCTTTTCCTATTAAAACTAAGCAAATAATGTTCATAAATGTATTTTTCCTATATAAACTATAGTAAATTTGACCCTTCCCCAGGGGAAAGTCTGAGATCCCAGGGCCATGCAATTCAGAATTTTTGTAAAGGGCCTTATGACCTTCCAATCTATGAAGAGTATCTGGTTCCATCAAATCTGTGAATTCAGAAGAAGATTTTTGAAGTTTTAGCCTATTTGACCCCTTTTGGCCCCGCCCCTAAGGCTCCTTGGGGTCGGTCAGGACCGATATGGATATGACCATAAAATGCTGTCACAGGCAAAAAATCTAACCCAGTTTGGCTAATTTCCTATGAAAAATAAGCAAATAACATTCATAAATGTGTTTTTCCTATATAAACTATAGTAAATTTGACCCCCCTCCCCAGGGGGAAACATGAAACCCCAGGGTCATATAATTCACAATTTTCGTAAAGGACCTTAAGACCTCTCCATCTATGAAGAGTATTTGATTCTACCAGTTCCAGAAGAATATTTTTGAAGTTTAAGCCTATTTGACCCCTTTTGGCCCCACCGCTAAAGGCCCCTAGGAGTCGGTCATGGAAAATTTGTTAATAGGATTCAATGGCCATTTCATAGGGATAATTCTGACAACATTTAACTAATTTTCTATTATAAATGACCAAATAATGCTCCAAAATGTGTTTTCACTACATAAACTATAGTAAACTTAACCCCCTCCCCACGGGGAAACCTGAGACCCCAGGGTCATGTAATTCACAATTTTTGTAGAGGGCCTTGAGACCTTTGAGTATTTGATTCTGCCATTTCTGGAATTTCAGAAGAAGATTTTTGAAGTTTTAGCCTATTTGACCCCTTTTGGCCCCACCCCTCAGGTCCCTAGGGGACTGGGACCATATATAATTCACAATTTTGGTGGACCTTTGGCTATGAAAAGTTTCTGCAAAATTTCAACATATTTGGTTCAGTAGTTTTGGAGAAGAAGTCGAAAAAGTAAATTGTTTATCGCCATACGACGCACGACGGACGACGACGGACAAAAGGCGATTAGAATAGGTCACTTGAGCCTTCGTCTCAGGTGACCTAAAAACTGAATAGTTACCTATATTGTACCTTTAACAGAGCTCTATCTAAAGTTTACATGTATACTATGATATATTGTCAATCTCCTTATTTATTACATCTAACTAACAATATTCAGCCTCAAAAATACTCAGCACCTATTTTCAATCATTCGCTATGTGGAATTAAAGTTATAGTATAGCCACAGGGCGTTTTGGCTATATAGACATTTTTCTCCATATATAATGTATGTTTTTTTTTCTGATACTGTTACAGCATTACCATAAAGTCGAGCAAAATGGTCATATGAGTATCAAATGTCCGGTTGTTAATAGTAAGTATACCTAATCAAGGCTTTACCACACTTTAGAAAGTTGGAAAGTATTTTATACATGTACAGTATCTTTACTATACGAGTTTTGAATGTATAATTAAGGGAAAAAAAGCACAGATCATTTCCACCGCAGCCTCGCGCTTTCAATGCTTTCAACTTTTCTTTACTTAATGGCCAGCGCAGACAGGAGAGGGAGGAACAGCCAGAACTGAACTAGAGCCAAAGAACTATAGAAACTAAGAACTTGACCGTCGGTATTTTAATATGTGGCAGAACTTTTTGGAAGGCCATTCATATGTTGAACGCATTCAACTCTTTAGACTGGTTTTCTTTTTGCCGTGGACAATTCACTTTTGTAAGTGTAATTTATTACTCTTGTTTTTAATATTAAAATATTTTTTTGTAAAAAAATCAAACATATTACTATGCTATTGTATATATATGTGCCGTGATATGAGAAGGCCTTCATAAGTATTGAAATAACGTTGTTCCGCGATCCCATTGTTCTTCTCTCACAGATAATAAAAAAATCTCGTTTTACAATAAGAAAAATAACTTAAAAAAAAAACTTTAGTCTGGACTAGGAATAAAAAACGATCGTTACATACCTTACCACAGTACACAAAACCTTGGCCTAGACACTGAAGGATCACCTCCAATGCCAGGAAGAGCGCAACGTAGAGTTCCATGATTGAATCTTGGATAGGTTAGCAAAGAGCGTGCAGTAGTTTCGTCCAGAGGAAAATCTGAGAAGTGGGAAGCAGGAGATCTGGGAGCCACAATTCAGAACCACCAACAATAGTCCTCGTGCCACGTGACCTAGCATATTCAATCTCAGCTCAATTGTGATACTACGACCGGTTAGTGAACTAACAGTGGTCAAACTCACCACATCAAGGGGGATTACAGAGGGGATACGAGGAATTTACCGCGCGACTTTCTGATTTAGACTTTTTAATTATTAACGTCATTCTCTAAATTGTGTCTTTAGGGCACTCTGGTCTAAATCTGTGACTTTGACTAATTCTCATATTCCCTGTGGAGGGATCTGGAAAATTAGTTTTAGATACGTTTCTAAACTTTATTCTTTTTTAAAATTTTAGGACTATTATATATAATGCCCCATTATTTCCCATATGAACGTCTAAGAATAGTACCTAGACCTGGCCATGAATTTCAAACTAAACAGTCATTACTATATCCAGGACGTCTTGTGTCTCTCTCCATGTTTTTTTTAGCGTAAGTATAGTATTTATCTTTTACAATTTACGATAAATTAGCAAATTTGACCCAACGATTGGTTTGGTTTTAAATCCAAACCAAGTTATGTTGATAATTTATACCTTAGGAATAATAATTATCCAATAACATATTTTCGTAGAGGAAGGAATGTAAATTTATATGAAAAAGTTAGCCTATTTCAACACCTTTAGTCCCTCGCCCCCCTCAAGCGCCCCGGAGGTCAGCCCTTATCATTTGTGCACAATTTTGAATCACACGTATCATGGATTGCTTCGATTGAATTAAGGAGTCGCTATCCCGTTTTGCATAGTTTTCATGAGAGAAGTCGTTTAATAGGTAATAGCCAAGTGACCCCTTTTGACCCTGGCCCCACTCACGTTCAGCTCTCCAATGGGTCAGCCTCGTCATTTGTACAATTTTGTATCCCCACGGTAAAAGCCAAATTGATCCCTTTTGACCCCGCCCCTCTGGCT
>NW_027188372.1:0-3784 GCF_041381155.1 Argopecten irradians | reverse complement strand
TGTGGTAAAGATCTACAGTTGGTAGTAGACTAAAGGTTACACATTGTGCACACGGTGTGAACTACGAGTGGACACGGAGTGCACGAGGTTTAGACTACAGGTAGACACGGAGTGCACGAGGTTTAGACTACAGGTAGACACGGAGTGCACAAGATTTACACGATTTAGACTACAGGTAGACACGGAGTGCACTACGTGTGAACACGGTGTCCACTACAGGTGGACATCGTGTCCAGGTAAAATGTCCACTACATCCAGACCACAGACAGACTAGATGATGTGCCACAGAGATATGAGAAAAAATGTATTTATTCTGCAGTCTATATGGACTTTGACAGATAGAAATATTTATTGCGATCAGAAACATAATATTTATTGCAACATAAAAATTGCCGTTAATTACTGGAAATCATTCGTACTGTAATGTTTATTTGAATAGATACATATAAAGTAAAATGTATCAATATATATTATCATACAATTTAATTTATAAATAAGGACGTTTATTAGAAGTTATAAAAGCAAATTAACTGCGTTGCAAATTAACTGCGTACGGTAAACCACGTTCTGGTTATGTCTCATCAATGGATAGTTCAAGTCCGCATTTTCCCAGTAAAAACTATTTTTCTTAGCTAGTGATATGTAGTTTAAAGATGAAATTCTTTTTCGAACGCATAAAGTGATGAACCTTGCGTGGAGTAAGATTTTCAGTGTAAGCAAATCGTCGCCAAAGAGATATTTTGATCGGCAAAATATTTTGATTAAAAAGGATATATTGATGGGCATAATAAAAGCAAGGACATCATGATAAACATAAACAAATTAAATTCTTCATAAAATGTTTAACTATGTATGTATGGAATATAGTTTTCTAAACGGCAAGGTGCGCGAAATAGTTTTTAATCCTGTCAAATGTATAATACGTATAATTTGCTACATGGAACCTGGCGCGTTGCAAAGCATTGGAAAAATGAGAAATCGTCCATAGACGTTAAAAATCGGCATTAGAAATTACATTTTATTGTGTCAACCGATTGAGGAACCTGTAAGCACTGGCTTAAGAAAGCAAAAATTTAATATCGGGCATGTGGCTGCTCGTGAGCATCAACACGCTTCAAAGGACCGATCGCTAAAATGTAGGTCACATGCCTGATAACAAAATCATCACAACAGACAGAAATCAAAATAAATCCAACTTCTACCCATTTAAACTGTAGATTCATAGTTGTTGATTAGATTCTGAATTTGTCACAATTATTTTAATTCTAGAAACTCTGATAATTTGACAATATCCTATTCTGACCTTCTTTTACAAACCGCGTGAGTTACGTGATAACAATAATGTATGATCCATTTATGCCTGCTCGAAAGGTAGACCCCTAGGCTAGGACTGCAGTTGCCATGGTCACTTGGACTTTTCATACTGTTCCATCAACCAAACACGGTATGATAATCTAAATTACCTAACATTGGTCAGAGTGGGGCCAGGGGCTGGGGCCTTCTTTGGGCACCCTTCAATATGTTCAGTCAAGTGTATCACAGACTAACAACACCTGTATACATGTAGTACCTTATCCCAACCCCAGGAGGTCCATTTATAGCATGCTGTACTTAGGTGGCAGCCTCTCTACATACATACATTGTACTCATCACACAAATACGTACAGTTATACAACAATGCTAGTCAATAGGGATATGTGTTTTAACTGGTAGTGCATTTTAATTTATTTGATAATGAAGCTTTATATATTAAAATAAAAAATAATCAAAATACCAAGTGTATAATTAACTAAAACATTTATTTCAAGATTATTGGAAAATCATATTTCATCCAATATCTTTTCATTAATTTAATTTTTTTTACACTGGCTTTTTACATATATCAGAAACCTGATTATCATGACTATGTATATAAAATACCATATTACAATGTTGAATAAGTACCTAATCTAAATTAATTTTGATTATAATATATACATGTATTATTGGTAAATTCAAGGTTGTGACAGACATGCTTGATTTACGCATTGTACAGCTCCCGTCAGCTCCACTTCACGGCTGCCTGTCATGACAATAATTGAGGTGTATTCAGCATCACTTACTATATGTTTTGCCAGCTAGTTTTTACCTCATCCCAATCTAGTAATTTTACCTCATCCCATGTATTATTGGTAAATTCAAGGTTGTGACAGACATGCTTGGGAAATGGTGTACATGTTTACCCAGGCTCGTGGCTGCCAACAAACATGTACATGTATTCTAATCACTTAAGATATGTTTTGGTACTTTTGTGTTTCAAATCCCCCACTCACCCCTATATGATTTTTAAAACGGTAAAGTTTACCCAGGCTTACAACAAGCTTAACAAATCTAATCCATTGGTAACATTGTAAAATCACATATTATAACCTATAAGATACTTTCCACTCTCATAAAGCCGTTTGTCTTAACAAACACAGAAACAACGATTCTGCCTCTGGCCATCTATAAATGCCGTCACAAACACAGAAGCAAGGATTCTGCCCTCTGGCCATCTATCGATGGTCCTTGAGGTACCTGTATAGCTGGATACTGTGGCTTACCTGTATGTTTGACAAGTTATAATTATTGGACCATGACGCAATATACGGTCAAGATAACTTGCGGGGTTGGGATCATAAACATATTGTGTTTACCGGTAATTAAGAATCAAAACAAACTGAATTGGGTACTTGTAGGTAGACTAGCCACCAATTAGTGGAGGACGTCATATAGTTTGAAGTGGATTTATTCTGCATGATCTTTTAAAGACGTTCAGTTTTTAATAAAGAATATGTAATTAAGCTATTTTTACGTACAATACTTTTAGAACTTAAAATAGCAAAGAAAAATATTATAAAAGTGTATATTTTATGAAAGACGATCTACAAGGGTGTCGCTAGAAAACCGATTGATAGGGACCAAATCTTTTTATTTAAAAGCTATGTATTACCCGGTATATGATTGTATTACTAATAGCTTAAATTATAAAAGAACAAGTGTCTCAAAAGCACAATAGGACTGGTTTTTGCCGTAGCTGCAAGATTGTAGCTCAAAAGACTTTTAGACAGAAAATGGTGTCGTCTTAGTAGGCCGGGTACGAATATTCGTTCTAGTTTTTGCCGCAATTCAAAGTTGTTTTTGACTTATATTTACTATTTCATGTAAAATTTAATGCAATTTACCCATAAAACATTGACTTTTGAAAACGTAATATAGAAAATTTAAGATATGAAATGGAAACTACTGATATAACATTAAATAGACATATACTTAATGAATACAAATTAATCTTTATTACTTTTGCAGTGAAAAGGTTTTATTCATGTATACTGAAAAAATATCGTATTATATAGTTATATATACTGTACATTAAATTGTAGATGTTGTAATTTAAAAAAAGAAACACTAAAAAATTATAACTATGTATTATTTTAAATTGAAGAACGTATTCTTCCCCGATCCCTAACTATAACACATCACCTTGTCTGTCTAAGTCTGAATGTACCTGGACACCATGTCCACCTGTAGTGGACACCGTGTTCACACGTAGTGCACTCCGTGTCTACCTGTAGTCTAAATCTTGTGCACTCCGTGTCTACCTGTAGTCTAAATCTTGTGCACTCCGTGTCTACCTGTAGTCTAAACGTAGTGCACTCCGTGTCTACCTGTAGTCTAAACCTCGTGCACTCCGTGTCTACCTGTAGTCTAAACCTCGTGCACTCCGTGTGCACAAGGGTGTAACCTTTAGTCTACTACCAACTGT
>NW_027188371.1:0-24195 GCF_041381155.1 Argopecten irradians | reverse complement strand
TCTGAGTGAGTAATGTTTATACATTGCTATTTTTTTTGTTTCAGTTTGGAAGATTATAGCTGTCGGATAACAGGATGTATGACAAAACAGAAAACCGTCCTTGGAAGATATCACAGAATTTGAAAAAAAAAACTGTTCTCTACACAAGAGCTTATGACAGTGAGAGGAAAGGTAGATTGATATTTTTGTGTTTAGTGCAAAATTTTGTTGAAAATGGCAAATTTCAGAAAAAAATGATAATGAAAATAATAATGATGAGTAATCATGAGGGAGGACATTACAAGAGAATTTGAAATATGTGGCCATATCAATGTCATTTCCATTTCTCTGAATTAAGGAATTGATATTTCACTGGCAACTGGATGATTAAAAAGAAAGAAATAGATCCAACAAAGGAAAGCTAAGTGACACGGTACGTATAATATTTCTACCCAGAACTGACAGATATGGAAATGTCGAATTGGTACCGAAAATCCAACGGGTTTCTTCGGGAAAGAGGAATCATTATCCCGTATTTCTGTGTTAGTTTTTGAGGACTAGAATGTTTGAAAGGGCAAAAATATTATTTTTGCAAGCTTACATTTTTTCACTCCACTCCACTTCTAAAACCACTCATCCACAACTTGCATAGCCAGCATGCTCTGTTTACTCAAGAGAAAAATGACTCAACAAGGTAATTGGCGATAAAATGGCTCATATCTTTGATGGTGTAATAATTTATTTTTACCAATTAGCTGCAAATATTATCATATTTCTCATATTATCGGGAAAGGTGCGGGCATATAACTAACATGCCATACATACATAGAAGAAACTGTAACACCTAACAGTTTACAAGAAAGTACATTAAGTATTCATTAGCCAGGAGTACAAAAACAATATGGCGTCCTCTTGGTAAAATTTTCTCCCATATCTATGGACTTGGCATTCGAACAAGGGTCAGTATGTGATAGAGTCTAACTGTGGAAATGGGCGATAATGAGCATCTCTAAACCACTCCGACGAAAAAAAATATCCTCTCACAAAGTCTGTTGCCAACTGAAATCAAACCTTTTCACGTTAAATCCAGCATTTAAGTTAACCTTGTATTCAATCCACAACATCCAAGAAATATTTACACAAGAATTCACCAAAGCTATACTCAACATTTGGTATCCAGAATTTGCCAAAATTACATCTTGTGGAACATTATATGATAAATTTCACTACACACAATTGATCAGACTGTACCCGGCACCTCTAACGACTCCCGGATGTTGCCTCCATTTTCTCTGCGGAAGCATGTGCTATCGGTCTGGCTACTTGAACATTTCAAAGAACATCGCATTGAAAATGGCAATTATCTGTTCCGACACTCTCTTTCGGTTCTTCAGGCTTTGAAATCAAGAAACGCTAGAAACACTTTAATCCAAAATATTTTAATCCGAACATTTCGATTATCTTCTAAAACTCAAATTACTTATCTTTGGAATCCCAGTCATGTTGGGTTATAAAGGGAATGAACAGGCTTATAAAGCAGCTAAGACTCTGCTCTTTCGCCTAGCACAAACAGATTTGAAAAACTACCATACACCGACATCAAACCTTCAATTCAGTTAGCCATCAAACACCATTGGCAACAAAGGTGGTCTACCGAAACAAACAATACACTGTTTAAAATTCAACCTACACTTAATCCTAAACTGTCCAGTCGGAGAGACCGCAGAGAGGAAGTTGTTCTCTCTCGGCTCCGAACTGGACACACATATTTTACACATTCCTATCTTTTGAGAAGGGAGGATCCTCCCACATGCAATGCATATGATTCTCCTCTCACAGTGGAGCATATTTTAGTGCACTGTATTGATTATAGCTCATACGAGATAAGTACTACGATGTCTCCGACATGTACACTTTGGTCAATGTCGTGAGACATAATCGTATTTTTAGCTCACCTGGCCCGAAGGGCCGGTGAGCTTTATGTCATGGCGCGGCGTCCGTCGTCCGTCCGTCCGTCCGTCCATCAACATTTCCTTTAAATCGCTACTAGTCATAGAGTTCTGCATGGATTGTAACCAAATTTGGCCACAAACATCCTTGGGGGAGGGGGAACAGAACTTGTATAAATTTTGGCTCTGTCCCCCCCTGGGGCAGGAGGGGCGGGGCCCAATAGGGGAAATAGAGGTAAATCCTATAAATCGCTACTTGTCCTAGAGTTCTGCATGGATTGTAACCAAATTTGACCACAAACATCCTTGGGGGAGGGGGAACAGAACTTGTATAAATTTTGGCTCTGATCCCCCAGGGGCAGGAGGGGCGGGGCCCAATAGGGGAAATAGAGGTAAATCCTTTAAATCGCTACTTGTCATAGAGTTCTACATGAATTGTAACCAAATTTGGCCACAATTATCCTTGGGGAAAGGGGAACAGAAACTTGTATAAATTTTGACTCTGGTCCCCTGGGGGCAGGAGGGCGGGGCCCAATAGGGGAAATAGAGGTAAATCCTTTAAATTGCTACTAGTCATAGAGTTCTGAATGGAATGTAACCAAATTTGGCCACAAACATCCTTGGGGGAAGGGGAACAGAACTTGTATAAATTTTGGCTCTGGTCCCCCGGGGGCAGGAGGGGCGGGGCCCAATAGGGGAAATAGAGGTAAATCCTTTAAATCGCTACTAGTCATAGAGTTCTGAATGGAATGTAACTAAATTTGGCCACAAACATCCTTGGGGGAAGGGGAACAGAACATGTATAAATTTTGGCTCTGATCCCCCGGGTCAGGAGGGGCGGGCCCAATAAGGGAAATAGAGGTAAATCATTTAAATCGCTACTTGTCGTAGAGTTCTGAATGGAATGTACTAAATTTGGCCACAAACATCCTTGGGGGAAGGTAGAACAGAACTTGTATAAATTTTGGCTCTGACCCCCCGGGGGCAGGAGGGGCGGGGCCAAATAGGGGTAATAAAGGTAAATCCTTTATATCGCTACTTTTAATAGGGTTCTACATGAATTGTAACCAAATTCGGCCACAAACATCCTTGGGGGAAGGGAACAGAACTTGTGTAAATTTTGACTCTGGTCCCCCGGAGGCAGGAGGGGCGGGGCCCAATAGGGGTAATAGAGGTAAATCCTTTAAATCGCTACTAGTCATAGAGTTCTGAATGGAATGTAACCAAATTGGCCACAAACATCCTTGGGGTAGGGGGGAACAGAACCTTGTTCATAAATTTTTGGCTCTGACCCCCGGGGGCAGGAGGGGCGGGGCCCAATAGGGAAATCAGAGGCAAATCCTTTAAATCTCTACTTGTCCTAGAGCTCTACATGAATTGTAACCAAATTTGGCCACAAACATCCTTGGAAGAAGGGGAACAGAACTTGTATAAAATTTTGGCTCTGGTCCCTCGGGGCAGGAGGTGCGGTGGTCCCGAATAGGGGAAATAGAGGTAAATCTTTAAATCGCTACTAGTCATAGAGTTCTGAATGGAATGTAACCAAATTTGGGCATTACAAACCAAATACATCCTTTGGGGCCTGAAGGGGAAACTTGTTTGAACTCTTAAATGTCAACTACATTTCATGGCTCATGAGCAAAATTCGTGTTACGCATGCAGTAAAGTTTAGGTAATTGGGGGACTATCAGGTGTTTTTTGGGGCCCAAAAAATAGAGCCTGTAAATGCATTTAAGGTCACAGAGTGCGTCATTGTAGAGTTTTGAAAATTCCTGGATTGTGAACATTCAGCCATAAAGAGGGTCTTGTAGTGGGAAGGGGGAAACAGAATTTGTGTTCAATTATGTTATGTATGTAAAATAAACAAAGGCCCCAGGAGGGGGTGGGGCCCATCGGGGATTTAGAGGTTTGTAATGCAAGTAATGTTTGAATACAGGTAATTGTTTCTTTTCAGAAAATTTACATATTAACCTGTATTCAGAATATTACTTTGGGTTATTTCTGACACAAACCGCCCCCAGGGGGTCAGAGCCAAAATTTATACAGGCCCTCTCCCGGCCAGGCCTTTGTGGCCAAATTTGGTTACATTCCATGTCAGAACTTAAGACTAAGTAAGGGATTGACTCATATTTACCTTATTACCGTATTTCAGTGCCCCCGGGGGTCAGAGCCAAAAACTTTATACAAGGTCTGGTTCTCCCTTAAGGATGTTTGTGCCAAATTTGGTTACATTCCATTTTGCATGAACTCTAGACTAGTAGTTGATTATCAGGATTTACCTCTATTACCCCTAAATTGGGTGGGGTCCCCGCCCAGCTATGGGTTATAATCCTCTACTGAACATTCCTCATGGGACAGTAGCCAAAATTTAAACAAGGTCAGTTTGCCCTAACAAGAGATGTTTGTGACCATTGTGAATTTTGGTTACAATCCATTCAGAAACTCTATCAAGTAGCGAAATAAAGGATTTACTAAATTCCCCTATTGGGCCCCGCCCCCCTGCCTGCCCCATGGGGACCAGAGCCAAAATATTATACAAGTTCTGTTCTCTGCCTTTTCCCAAGGATTTTTGAGATTAGGACATAAAGAGTATTTGGTTACAAATATCAGATGTCAGAACTCCATATGGCTACAGCGGTTAAACAGTCCAAGATTTTTTGAAAATTTTACCGTCTAAAATTGGGCTAAGGTCCTGCCCCCGGGGGACCATGAACTTTTTATACAACATATTAATGTTCCCCTTCCCCAGGATAACTCAATTGATACTGGCATTCAATTTTGTTATCTGATTCCATTCAGTCTACGATACACACAAGTAGCATTTATCTAAATTTCATGGCCATCTATTTCCCCGATTCCCTCGCCACCTCCTAATAATCAACGGGACCTTGCAGAGGAACCAGAGCCCAAAATTCCCAGCTTGTGATTAGCATACAAGTTCATGGCGGAGTTCCCCTTTTCCCCAGAGGATGTTGTGTGCCATATTTTTGTTACATTTGCATCTTCGACTCTATGACAAGTAGCGATTTTTTGATTTTGGAAATTGTATTTACCTCTTTCACAAAAGCCCAGTTGGTCCCCGCGGCAATCCTGCCCCCTTAGAGTCAAAATCCAAGATGGCGGCTTGTCGGCATACATGTTGAACAATCAGTCCCCCAAAGGATCCCTTGTGGCAAAATTTTTTAAGAATTAGCATGCGGTAACAACTCTATGACTATTACGATTTAAAGGATTTACCTCTATTTTCCCCTGTTAGGGCCCCAAGCCCCTCTATGTAGACCCAATGGACCAGGCCAAAAAATACGATATGCCCAACTTCTTCCCAATAGGGGTTTGCACGTGCAATTTGACAATACATTCAGTACTTTATGATATAGCGGTAACAAAACTTTAAAGGATTTACCTTTAATTGCATTTCCCCTACATGGCCCCGCCCCTTGGAATCAGAGAGAAAATTGTACAGTACAAGTTTCTGAGTTTAAGAAGGATGTTTGTGGCCCAAATGTTCGTATAAGATTATTCAGAACTTGTAGACAAAGTAGCGATTGAAAAGTATTTCTATTTCGGTATCACTCCCCTGATTGGGCAAAAGCCTGAAGAACCAGAAAAAATTTATGAATAGTTCTGTTTACCTTTTCCCCAAGGATGTTTGTGGTCCAAATTTGGTTACTCCATCGAACTCTAGTGGACAAGGGCGATTTAATATGATTTAAACCCTCTATTTCCTTAAATGTGGTATTGGGCCCCGCCCCTCCTGCCCCGAGGGGACCAAGAGCCAAAATTTATACAAGTTCTGTTTCCCTCCCCAAAAGGATGTTTGTGGCCTCGAAAAGATTTGGTTACAATCTGCAGAAACTCTTTTGAGCCGTCAGTGTAGATCTTAACATGTTCAGGGAAAGTCCTGATGCACTCCTATGCCATTATCAATAATATTACTGTTTTCTAGTATAACAAGAGATCCCAGAGGGATCTTGGCGCCCACCAAAGAATGATCTATGTCTGACAATGGAAAGAGGGGTCTTTTTCCCTGCTTTTCAAACTTTTTCAAACACATGACATATAAAATTTGAGACAGATCGCTATAGTACTTTCTAAGAAATAGTGGTAACAAACTTCAACAATGAAATCTAAGATGGCGGCCGGTTGGCCATCTTGTTTACCGATCAGTCCCGAAAGGCATTATGCATCAGTCCTAAAAGGTACTATGCACAACTAGGGTACAAGGGGAACCTACACATAAAATTTGAGAAAGATCCCTTCAGTACTTTCTGAGAAATAGCCGTAAATCAAACTTTAACAATCAAAATCCAATATGGCCGTCGGTCGGCCATCTTGTTTACCGATCGGTCCAATTAACAATATGCACAACTAGGGTCCTTGGGGAACCTTCATATGAAATTTTGTAAACGATACCTTCAGTACTTTTTGAGAAATAGCGGTAACAAACTTTAACTATCAAAATCCAAGATGGCCACCTGTCGGCCATCTTGTTGACCGATCGGTCCCAAAATGCAATATGCACAACAAGGGTCCTAGGGGAACCTACATATGAAATTTGAGAAAGATCCCTTTAGTATTTTCTGAGAAATAGCGGTAACAAAACTTTAACTATCAAAATCCAAGATGGCCGCCTGTCGGCCATCTTGTTGACCGATCGGTCCCAAAATGCAATATGCACAACTAGGGCCCTAGGGGAACCTACATATGAAATTTGAGAAAGATCCCTGCAGTACTTTTTGAGAAATAGCGGTAACAAACTTTAACTATCAAAATCCAAGATGGCTGCCTGTCGGCCATCTTGTTGACCGATCAGTCCCAAAATGCAATATGCACAACTAGAGTCCTAGGGAAACCTGTACATACAATTTGAGAAAGATCCCTTCAGCACTTTTTGAGAAATAGCGGTAACAAACTTTAACTATCAAAATCCAAGATGGCCGCCTGTCGGCCATCTTGTTGACCGATCGGTCCCAAAATGCAATATGCACAACTAGAGTCCTAGGGGAACCTGCATATGAAATTTGAGAAAGATCCCTTCAGCACTTTCTGAGAATTAGCGGGTAACAAGAATTGTTAAACGGACGGACGGACGGAAGGACGGACGGACGGACGAACGGACGACGGACCACGGACGAAAGGCGATTTGAATAGCCCACCATCTGATGATGGTGGGCTAAAAATATACATCAATCTGATTGAAAAATACATACACAAATTGGGCCAAAACCTGTGTACAGTGTAAATTAAAATTACATGATGGTCAATTTGCTCACTCCCGTGGATAGTTTCACTTTCTTACGTAATATGGCCCCTCTCATGTGACCGTATTGAGACGATGTTGACCATCGAAGTATACAGTTAGAGATTACAACACAGCGTGACATCAGCTAAGAAGAAGGATTTGGATGACACATATACATCTCTAGTCTCAGTTTTTTTTCATCACATCCGTGCATGATCTGTTTTATAAATAAAGAACTAATTAATGAATTAATTTCAGCAAAATATGAACAAGTCATGTACAGTATGAAAGCTGAATATTTTTTGTCAGAAAAAATGGATCGATATATCACTACACTAATGATACATACATGTATTTGTGTTAAGGCGGTTCTCAAAACTTTATATGTAAAATTTAAGCCGCCAATTCACGAAAATGATATAAATCTGCTCTCAAAATATATTGTTAGACATTATTACTTATATACAAAACGTTCGGTTTAGAATCATGCCATATATCTCGAAAGCGTAAAAAAATTATAAAGTGAGTTAAACTAGGAGACATCAGACTTACCCGGGTCGGGTCTTGGATAACATAATGAAGTATCAGTCCTTGATATAATACATGTATTCATCTTGGGTGGAACTCGTGTGCAACGAAACAGAAAATAGAAGTATGTAGGCTTTGGCTAAAACTCAAGTGTTGTGAACCTCTATACAGTGACTGACGATGTAACACCGGGACATTGTCCGAATAAATCAAAGTTACATTTGTTAATGTATGTGGTGTCTCATCAAAACTGAGATCACCAGTATTTGATTTACTTTGTTACCAATCGTACGACATATTGATTTTTGCCGAAAGTAAAATGGATGAATTTGATGCATTAGATTTACCACATGGATATGAATATTTCTGTAAAAACAGGTCTAAAAAGGTGAAAAAGAAAATCGGGTGGCATTCTTATTATATAAAAAGAAGAGTTGAAAACTCAATTACAATTCAACCAAACTCCATCTGATTTTATACAGTTGATGAGATTGCCTAAAACATTAACTAATAAGGATTTTGATATACTTTTAGGTTGTGTTTACATTCCTCCTGAAAACCCGAAATATTCATCAGCCGATTGTTTTGAAGAAATTAAAAACGAAATGATTGATATTGCTGACGGTAATTGTAAATTTGCTTTTGTTGGTGACTTTAATGCCAAAACACAATGTAATAATGATTATATACAGCCTGATGATACTCTTATTGATGTTTTAGATATCAATTCTAATGATGAACTCTATAAATACTTTTATAATCTACAAAATCTAAGTGATGCTGGTATTTCGTTACAGCGAACAAGTCAGCGTAAAGGAAGAATTAATAGTTTTGGCTATAAACTTCTAGAGTTTTCTAAAAATAATAATATATTCATGGCTTATAGAATTTGAAAAAAATATATATATATTCAGGTTACATAAACTTTTTTCTATCGGCAGAGGATTTGCTTTAATATATCTATTCAGGTTACAGCAACGTTTTTCTATCGACAGAGGATTTGCTTTGGTCAGCCAATCATAAAAAAAAATCCACTGAGTCCACTGAGTGTCACCGATCAGTGTGGGACATAAAAACAGCTTTATTATTTTCTAGGGTTAGGGTTAGGATTATTTTTTATAATTATTTTATTTTTCAAGACATTTTATAGTACATAACATAATACAAGCATATACACACTCACTCCGACATATCATATACATAATACATGTATATTAATTGCAATCATTTGAAGTACATACATTCATTACATAGATTTATACATTCACACGTATATTGTAAATCATATGTATAGTAGTTACATATTTCCTTATAAACATACATACTTACATGCATACATAGATACATATACAAGCATACTTACAAAGCATACATGCACAGGTACATATATAGTGTTGAAGTTATATACATATATGACATACATACATATGAACACACACTTACACACCCTTGTATACCTTCACACACTCTTAACTAATACACAAAGGAAAGAAAATCATCATTTTTATTCTCAACTACACATCAAACATTTAAATTTGGAGAGGGGGTGAGAAAAAGAGGGAAGAAAGTTGCACACATGCATGTTAAATTTTTATAGCTACATTTCAATAAAATGTTTCCATTTTCTCCAATTATTGTCAAATTTCCTTTTTATGTTTTCATTTTTATAATATGTGGTAAATTTCACAGTATTGAAATGATCTTTAATAGCATTGATGAGGGCATCAAGACTTAAGAATTTATGTAGACATCTACTTTTAAATATATAGTGTTTAATTAGAATATAATTTCGATATTATATTTATATAATAAAGAAATGATTCTTTATTTAAAACAACAGGAATAAATAGAATGTCACACAGATTTTCAAATTGCTGTAATAGCTTTTGTACTTCACAACATTCTCATATACAGTGAATAATAGCTTCTCTTTCCTTATGACAGAGTTAACATAATGGGCTAGGATACAACTTTGTTTTGTAAAGAAAAGTATTCGTTACTAAAATATGGTGTATAATTCTAACCTGAAACCATTGTAGTTTGGAACTTTTTGTGACAGAAAAGGGTATTTTAAATATTTTTTTGCCATTTCACATTATCAAATTCAAAATCAAAATATTCATTCCATTTCTTGATATCATTTGGAGTGGGAGGTGGTGAAATTAAGCATTTGTGGAAATCTTTAGACCCCTTTTTATTCATAAAAAATATTTCTAATAGATGTGGCAAGAAAGGTTGGGCTAGCCTTTTCATTTGAAAATTATACTTTTGAAGAAAGCGTTTCACTGCAGTAACTACACCATGATACTGAAGGAAATTTGTATTAATCCTGAAATGTTGAAAAAATTCATTAAAAGAATAAAAAAGTCATATCATCATTGTTTTTTCGTTTGTAACAAGGTCTGCCTTAAACTGTAAAAATTGCCCATGGGCCTTAACGGTTCTGAAACCAATACAACATAGTCGTTTTTAGGATAAAAAATTCATTTGAACAAACTTGGTAGCCCTTCATCCCAGCATGCTACCAGCATGCCACATGCTCAATATCAGTACCCCTGGGCCTTCTGGTTCTTGAGAAGATGTCATTTAAAGATTTTAGTCTATTTGCCGCCCGTGACCTTAAATGAAGATCAAGGTCATTCATTTGAATAAACTTGATAGCCCTTCATCCAAGCATGCTACATGCCCAATATCAGTACCCTTGGCTTTATAGTTCTTGAGAAGAAGTCATTTAAAGATTTTAGCCTATTTGACCCCTGTGACCTTGAATGAAGGTCAAGGTCATTTATTTGAACAAACTTGGTAGCCCTTCATCCCAGCATGCTACATGCCCAATATCAGTACCCTGGGCCTTCTGGTTCTTAAGAAGAAGTCATTTAAAGATTTTAGCCTATTTGACCCCTGTGACCTTGAATGAAGATCAAGGTCATTCATTTGAACAAACTTGGTAGCCCTTTATCCCAGCATGCCACAGGCCTAATATCAGGTCTCTAGGCCTCTTCGTTATTCACAAGAATTTGTTTAAATGATTTTAGCCTATTTGACCCCTGTGACCTTGAATGAAGATCAAGGTCTTTTATTTGAACAAACTTGGTAGCCCTTCATCCCAGCATCCTACAGGCCAAATATCAGTACCCTGGGCCTTTATGGTTCTTGAGAAGAAGTCATTTAAAATATTTTAGCCTTTTTGACCCCCGTGACTTGAATGAAGGTTAAGGTCATTTCATTTGAACAAACTTGGTAGCCCTTCATCCAAGCATGTCACAGGCCCAATATCAGTACCCTGGGCCTTCGGGTTCTTGAGAAGAAGTCGTTTAAAGATTTTAGCCTATTTGACCCTCGTGACCTTGAATGAAGGTCAAGGTCATTTATTTGAACAAACTAGGTAGCCCTTCATCCCAGCATGCCACAGGCCCTAATATCAGGTCTCTAGGCCTCTTAGTTATTCACAAGAAGTTGTTTAAAGGATTTTAGTCTATTTGACCCCTGTGACCTTGAATGAAGGTCAAGATCATTTATTTGAACAAACTTGGCAGCCCTTCCTCCCAGCATCCTACAGGCCAAAATATCAGTACCCTGGGCCTTCTGCTTCTTGAGAAGAAGTTGTTTAAATATTTTAGCCTTTTTGACCCTCGTGACTTGAATGAAGGTCAAGGTCATTTATTTGAACAAACTTGGTAGCCCTTCATCCCAGCATGCCACAGGCCTAATATCAGGTCTCTAGGCCTCTTAGTTATTCACAAGAAGTTGTTTAAAGGATTTTAGCCTATTTGACCCCTGTGACCTTGAATGAAGGTCAAGGTCATTTATTTGAAACAAACTTGGTAGCCCTTCATCCCAGCATCCTACAGGCCAAATATCAGTACCCTAGGCCTTCTGGTTCTTGAGAAGAAGTTGTTTAAAGATTTTAGCCTATTTGACCCCTGTGACCTTGAATGAAGGTCAAGGTCATTTATTTGAACAAACTTGGTAGCCCTTCATCCCAGCATCCTACAGGCCAAATATCAGTACTCTGGGCCTTCTGGTTCTTGAGAAGAAGTTGTTTAAAGATTTTAGCCTTTTTGACCCTCGTGACCTTGAATGAAGGTCAAGGTCATTTATTTGAACAAACTTGGTAGCCCTTCATCCCAGCATGCCACAGGCCAAATATCAGTACCTGGGCCTTCTGGTTCTTGAGAAGAAGTTGTTTAAAGATTTTAGCCTTTTTGACCCCTGTGACCTTGAATGAAGGTCAAGGTCATTTATTTGAACAAACTTGGTAGCCCTTCATCCAGCATTCCTACAGGCCAAATATCAGTACCCTGGGCCTTCTGGTTCTTGAGAAGAAGTTGTTTAAAGATTTTAGCCTTTTTGACCCTCGTGACCTTGAATGAAGGTCAAGGTCATTTATTTGAACAAACTTGGTAGCCCTTCATCCCAGCATGCCACAGGGATAATATCAGGTCTCTAGGCCTCTTTGTTATTCACAAGAAGTTGTTTAAAGGATTTTAGCCTATTTGACCCCTGTGACCTTGAATGAAGGTCAAGGTCATTTATTTGAACAAACTTGGTAGCCCTTCATCCCAGCATCCTACAGGGCAAATATCAGTACCCTGGGCCTTCTGGTTCTTGAGAAGAAGTTGTTTAAAGATTTTAGCCTTTTTGACCCCTGTGACCTTGAATGAAGGTCAAGGTCATTCATTTGAACAAACTTGGTAGCCCTCCATCCAAGCAACCTACAGGCCAAATATGAGTACCCTGGGCCTTCCGGTTATTGAGAAGAAGTCGTTTGAATAACAAGAGATCCCAGTGGGACGCCCACCAAGATTGATCTATGTCTGAGAAAGAGGATCTTTTCTCTGCTTTTCAAACTTACAATTCTTTTTTTGCTTTTCAAACTTTAAAACTATCAAAATCCAAGATGGTGGTCGCAAAATGCAATAGGCAGAACTAGGGTCCTAGAGGAACATACATATGATATTTCAGAACAATCCCTTCATACTTTCTGAGAAATAGCGGTAACAAACTTTAACTATCAAAATCCAAGATGGCCACCGGTCGGCCATCTTGTTGACCGATCAGTCCCAAAATGCAATATGCACAACTGGGGTCCTAGGGGAACCTACATATGAAATTTGAGAAAGATCCCTTCAGTGCTTTCTGAGAAATAGCGGTAACAAACTTTAACTATCAAAATCCAAGATGGCTACCTGGCGGCCATCTTGTTGACCGATCAGTCCCAAAATGCAATATGCACAACTGGGGTCCTAGGGGAACCTACATATGAAATTTGAGAAAGATCCCTTTAGTGCTTTTTGAGAAATAGCGGTAACAAACTTTAACTATCAAAATCCAAGATGGCTACCTGGCGGCCATCTTGTTGACTGATCAGTCCCAAAATGCAATATGCACTACTAGGGTCCTAGGGGAACCTACATATGAAATTTGAGAACAATCCCTTCAATACTTTCTGAGAAATAGCCGTAACAAACTTTAACTATATCAAAATATAAGATGGCTGCTTGTCGGCCATCTTGTTGACCGATCAGTCCCAAAATGTAATATGCAGAACTAGGGTCCAAGAGGAACCTACATATGAAATTTGAGAACAATCCCTTCAATACTTTCTGAGAAATAGCGGTAACAAACTTTAACTATCAAAATCCAAGATGGCGGCTGGTCGGCCATCTTGTTGACCGATCAGTCCCAAAATGCAATATGCACAACTAGGGTCCTACGGGAACCTACATATGAAATTTGAGAAAGATCCCTTCAATACTTTATGAGAAATAGCGGTAACAAACTTTAACTATCAAAATCCAAGATGGCTGCCTAGTGGCCATCTTGTTGACCCGATCAGTCCCAAAATACAATATGCACAACTAGGGTCCTAGGGGAACCTACATATGAAATTTGAGAAAGATCCCTTCAGTGCTTTCTGAGAAATAGCGGTAACAAACTTTAACTATCAAAATCCAAGATGGCTACCTGGCGGCCATCTTGTTAACCGATCAGTCCCAAAATGCAATATGCACTACTAGGGTCCTAGGGGAACCTACATATGAAATTTGAGAAAGATCCCTTCAGTGCTTTCTGAGAAATAGCGGTAACAAACTTTAACTATCAAAATCCAAGATGGCGGCTGGTCGGCCATCTTGTTGACCGATCAGTCCCAAAATGCAATATGCACAACTAGGGTCCTAGGGGAACCTACATATGAAATTTGAGAAAGATCCCTTCAGTGCTTTCTGAGAAATAGCGGTAACAAACTTTAACTATCAAAATCCAAGATGGCTACCTGGCGGCCATCTTGTTGACCGATCAGTCCCAAAATGCAATATGCACTTCTAGGGTCCTAGGGGAACCTACATATGAAATTTGAGAAAGATCCCTTCAGTACTTTCTGAGAATTAGCCGTAACAAACTTTAACTATCAAAATCCAAGATGGCGGCTGGTCGGCCATCTTGTTGACCGATCAGTCCCAAAATGCAATATGCACAACTAGGGTTCTAGGGGAACCTACATATTGAAATTTGAGAAAGATCTCCCTTCAGTACTTTATGAGAAATAGCGGTAACAAACTTTAACTATCAAAATCACAATGATGGCTGCCTGGCGGCCATTTTGTTGACCGATCAGTCCCAAAATACAATATGCACAACTAGGGTCCTAGGTGAACCTACATATGAACATTTGAGAAAGTCCACTTCACGTACTTTTAGAGAAATAGCGGTAACAAGAATTGTTAACCGGACGGAACGGACGGACGGAAGGACGGACGGACGACGGCAGGCTAGCACAAGACGGATCGAAAACGGGGCGCATTTTTGAATTAGCCCACACATCTGATTGATGGGTGGCGGACTGGTAATAAGTTGGTTTTACGCACCGGCAGCGACGGGCCTGGACGGAGCCGCACGGCGCATCGAGGCGTCAACTCGACGACGGACGGTGCATGATGGACAATAGGTCATCTGACCCTTCGGGTCAGATGAACTAAAAAACAATTATTTCCAACTTGAATATCATTATTATACCATAGCGGTGTTTTCAAGATAAAATCCTGTGTAACATTTCTCAGAAACATGGAGTTATTCATTCTGACCCAGGCTTTAAAAACATCTTTCCAAAACTTATTTTTGCATGAGGAGGCACAGACACAAATGAATGCTTTGCCACAATTTTGTAATTTATTTAAGTCTATAGTAGTATTCAGAAGCAAGTTCCATTTACTAGAAGACTGAAATATTCTTCTTACCCAGCCTAATTTTAGTGAATCAATAAAAGAAAGTACACCAATCATTTTTAACCCGCCTTCTGTGTAATATTGAATAATAACACTTTTTAGGATTAGGTTAACCCTTACCCATTCATACAAAAGGGCAGGGAAAAAACATACATAACATACAGTAGATTTAAACAACAACTTAAACAATTAGCAAGCCTTTCTTCAGACTTTTTAATAAAGAGGCATAAGTTCTGTAGAAATTGTACATCATTAGAAGACAAAAGTCGTTCCAAATTTTCAAAGAATCTTTCTCACTGTAAAGTTTACGGAACACTTAAATTGAAGTTGGTTTCATCCTCAATGCCGTTACAAAATATGCATAACACCAGAAGACGGGGAATCTTTTTAGTGATAGAAATTATTTACCGTTACAGGTTCTGCTAAATAAATATTACAAGTTTTGCTGGATTAATATTCATAAAATTGCCCACCAATGAACAAGCGTGTCCAAGTTATCGGTCACTTGTGTAAGAGAAAAACAAAACGAAAAAACTAATGGACACAGAGACAGTCTAGCGTTACATCTACTTGTTAGTCAGCCACCACGTGGACCGAGACAGAAGACAGTGCTGTGTACAATGTAGCCGATTTTGAAATGTGGTCTTTAACTATCATTCCGAGGGAAACGATGGTCTTAGTCAATTTTTTCAACGTAATGGAAAAATTGGTTATTACATTTTAAAAGCCATCGTAAAAGGGGAATGTTAAAGCTTTAAAAACATTGGAAATTTCTGAAATATGTATATATTTATTTAGGACGTAAGGATGCCTTACGATCACATTAAATATGAAAAAAGATTATCAATTATTTATATTTCATATTGTATTTTATAATGAATGGTTCCCGACTTTTCTATATTTTCGATATGACTCAACTTTTCACCGTTTGCCGACGGTACACATATCTCAGGTTATCTTTGCCAGCGTAATACTGTGATACCGTGACACTAGGGGACTGTACTACCGCGATCCGCGGAGGACCGCCCGCTTTGAAGATCCGTGATGAAATTATCGCCGCGGATCATGGTGACATGGAGGATCACCGTGATCATGAGGGGGTCGCGGAGACGCCGCTTTGAAGTTTCTCGGTGGCAATTCATGGTGATATGTCACCGCGATTGTCCCCCTCGAGAGATAAGCCGACGCGAGGTTAGCACAACATTTTGAGAATTTTAATGGTCTGATCTGTATGTGGATCTCTTTGCATACGACTTACGCTTCAAATTTTGCTAACAGTGTTAGAAGACACAGTCTACGGTGGTTATGCAAGAAAAATAACCGTCCATTCTGTGAATAGACAGAAACGTTTTATTCATATTTTGTACCCTCGCTATGCTTGATATGGGTAACTTCAGTAACCCTAATCCGGTTCCCTCCTGTGGATAACTATCATCAGGTGAAGGGAGGTGAAACATCCTTCGGAGTGAAAACTTTTCTCTGAAATTTGCAGAAAGAAAACAAGTTTAAATCAATGTGAAAATATATTTTAATTAAAATATTTTAGATGGTTGAAGTATTGTATTTATCTTTGTATATCGATAGGACTATTGCCCATGGTAACACACCAGAATCCAATAGACTGTTCCACCAAAATATGCATTTCTATATGCAGACTTCCGAGCTTTATGCTTTTAACATATTTTCTCTTTAAAACGGAATGACAAGTTTAATGTAAATATAAGCATTGGTCGTCATATTTTTTACATTCATTGGTGTGTATCATACATTTGGTGTTCTACCATATCTATCATGGTGCGCTAACGTGCACCAATGGATATGCTTAAACACCCAGTGTATGTTTCACACCAATGCATGTTAAAAATTTTACAACAAATGCTTAAGTAACATGTACTTGGAAATATAAAAATAAACATTGTGACACCATTATCAAGCTCATAATATGTTCAATTTTGGTTTTTATAACAGATTGACGCAGAAGTTATTCTTACTAATTACCGACAACGAGTTAAGCAAATATGTACCAAAATACGGAAACCGAATTACATTGTTTGCCCATTTGAAGGTCACTGGCAACGCCAAACAAGACACAAATAGAAAAAGAAATCTGGCTGATAGCATTGTCGATGGAATAAATTTAAGTTGAAAGAAGTCGAGTCACAGGAGTGAACACTAAACAAAATGATTAATACAGCAAGGGAATCAGCACGCTAGAAAAAAAGGCACTTGAGTCGAATTGGGTTGGATTAACTATGACACAAACACCAAGCAATTTAAGCAGGTCAAAGCATTAGACATTAGACAATAACAAAAAGATGTCGCCTGTGTAAAGGGGGGGGGGGGGGGGGGGGGGGGGGTGATACGAAAATTTTTGAGGGCCTTTGCCCCCCATTACGTTTCATCTTCCTACGCCACTACTTTATACATTTGACAATTACACAAAGATGAAGATGTCCTCTGTTTTACAGGCTGTGAGGAATGTTTTCTTCGATAAAACCGGAACATCAGTGCAAGGGAATCTGAATTCGTTTACATTTGAAATGCTCGATTCCTAACACATAAGCAATTCAATAATGATTGCACAGTTGCAGAGCTATATGAACGGACTAAGGTTAAAATTCCTAGAGTGTATATGGCCACCAAGAGCAAGGTTCCGAGAGTTGATACAATCGTAAGTGTTTTTTTGAAAAATTGTAATTTAATTGCTCATGCTTACAGTTTCTTTGTTTGATTAATTAACGTCCTATTAACAGCTATGGTCATGTAAGGACGGCCTCCCATGTACGCAGTGTGAATATACCGCAGTCTCCCGAAACACGCACCTCGCACAACATACACGCAACACACCGCATACATGGGAGGCCGTCCTTACATGACCATAACTGTTAATAGGACGTTAATTAATCAAACAAACAAACGCAGTGTGTTGCGTGTATGTTGTGCGAGGTGCGTGTTTTAGGAGACTGTGGTATATTCATGTAGTGTCTTCTTATATAGTGGAACTGTTGCCCTTTTCATAGTGCTATATCACTGAAGCATGCCGCCGAAGACACCAAGCAACACACCCCACCCGGTCACATTATACTGACAACGGGCGAACCAGTCGTCCCACTCCCTGCATGCTGAGCGCCAAGCAGGAGCAGAAACTACCACTTTTATAGACTTTGGTGTGTCTCGGCCAGGGGACAGAACCCAGAGCCTTCCTCACAGGGGCGAACGCTCAACGCAAGGCCAAAAGTGAGGCGGTGCCAAGGAAGGCATTAGGAAAGATAAAGTCAGTTAGGAAGAAAAGAAAAGATCCTAAATTTAGTCGCCTTTTACGATCATGCAATAGGGGCAGCAGGTTACAAAAATGTATGAAGCTTCAATAAATGTATATCAGAAAAACATATTTCTTGTACCTTTTAACAAATTAACAAAGTCCTATTCTATTATGTAAAGTTAGTCCTCATTATTCAGGCCTGTGCGTCATCAGGCAGAAAATTCATCAAAAACCGTTGTTCATAAGTCCTTTTATTTTCATTCTTCTTTCAGTTTCGTCGTTATGCCTTGCAAGGGCGTTAGAAATGTACCTTGCCCCTATTGCATGATCGTAAAAGGCGAGCTAAATTTAGGATCTTATCATTTTTCTTTCCTAATGCCTCCCTTGGCAGCCTCCGCCATCACTTTTGGTCGTTTGAGTTGAGCGGTTCGCATTTGCCACTGTGTCTGGAAGGCGTCTGGGTTCTGTCCCCTGGTCCGTAGACACACCAATAGATCTTATACAAAGTGGTAGTTTTCTGCCTCCTGCTTAGTGAGCTGACTCATACAGGGTAAGCTGGGACGACTGCCCGTTTGCCCGTACTGTCAGTATATGGTGACCGGGGGGGGTGTGTGTTGCTTGGTGTCTTCGGGGGCATGCTTCAGTGATTATAGCACTATATAAAACGGACAACAGTTCCACTATACAAGAGACACAACACGAACATACCGCAGTCTCCCAGTACACTCACCTCGCACAACATACACGCAACACACCGCATGCATGGGAGGCCGTCCTTACATGACCATAGCTGTTAATAGGGTTAATAAATCAAACAAACAAAAAAGTTTCCCGTTTGATCTATATCAAACCAGATGGGAAATATCAGGCTATATACTCGAATCTGGTCAAGTGTATGAATATTTAACGTTTCCACCGCGTAACTGACAATGTTTACAATGTATAGTTACGCCTATACATAACGGTCAAATTATTCAAAAAGTGGTTTTAAGTTGCGCGGTCTGTGAAATTCAATAGTATTATCGAGTTGAAAAAATAACATGTATTGAAAACAGCATCGCGTATTTTTCATTTGTTCGTTTGTTTCAAACCGTTTTGTGTTGAACTATATTCAAAAGCTTACGCTGTTCCGTTTATTGAACTTGATGACGTCAAACCCACTAGTGTAGGAGATCCTCCTCTCTCAATAAATAGGAATGTGTTAAATATGTGTCCAATTCGGAGCCGAGAGAGAACAACTTCCTCTATGCGGTCTCTCCGACTGGACATATTAGGATTAAGTGTAGGTTGTATTTTATTGTTTGTTTCGGTAGACCATCTTTGTTGCCAATGGTAGTTTCAAATGTGTTTGTGATAGGCGAAGAACAGTCTTAGCTGCTTTATCGGCCTTTCATTCCCCTTTGTAACCAATGAACTGGATTTTGCCCTCTCATGTAGAGATAAATCGATACCAGGTGTTTGAATGAGCCATGGTGGTACATGTTTGTTTGTTAGAGTTTTACGGCCCATCGACAACTAAGGTCATTTAGGGCCAAACTACAAGTCATGCATTAATATCAGGATAAGAAAAAGCAAGTAAGGACTAAAACACAGATTGTAAACGTTAATTTGATAAAAAAAAGGTTTGCATGGGATAAAATAAATTTGGCTAAAACACATGAGAAAACTCATGCACAATGTTGATGAAACGATGAAATGTTGAGTTGATACGATGTATGATGAGAAAACGTTCATATTTTGCTTAAAATACCGATCTCTTTGAGATAATTAAAAATACGATTATGTCTCACGGCATGAAACAAAGGAAGTACATACGATACCGTGTACTCGTCAAAGGTGTCGAAATTTATATTCGTTCCAGCAAAAATTTTGAAATTCTGATGCCAAATGTTGGTATGAGCTTTTGATTTTGTGTAAATATTTCTTGATGTTGTGGATTGAATACAAGGCTAAATGCGGGATGTTTGGTGTTGGATTTCAGTTGAGCAACATACTGTAAGAACAATTTCTTTCGTCGATCGTCTAGAGATGGCTTATTAGCTTCCACATGGAGACTCTTCACAGGTGTTGTTCGAAAAGCTCCAAGTGCGAGACGCAGTCCCTGATTCTGTATAGGGTCAAGCATCTGTAGATAGGAGCTGCGAGCCGATCCATAGACAATAGAGCCGTAGATAAGTTTTGATCTAATAAGTGCCCGATATATACGTAGAAGCATTTCACGGTCTGCACCCCAATCACAATGGGGAAAGAACTCGTATAATGTTCAGCGCCTTCGAGCACTTATCCTTCAGTAATTTGCCTAAACATTGTTGTAGTTGTCGTTCTATAGTGTGCATGTTTTTTTTATCTGTAACAGATCAAGAAATCATTCACAAACCTTAGAAGGGCCAAGACATTTAGTTATGCTGTAGCGATAGAAGTGAACGCTTTTGTGAAAATTTTTGATGGGGTCATCAAGGTTCAAAAATTTATCCTCGATGAGCTCTCTGCGCACAGGTTTTTAAATTGAACCCAGTCCGCTTTATGTAGATTCCAATGTAGATTCGAGGAATAGGCTGCTCAAGGTTTGTTGCCCCTATGTTTTATAGTATAATTGGAAAGTGATCGCTCCCACAAAGATCATCGTTGACCCTCCAATCATAATCCAGAAGAATTGATGGATGCCACAATTTTAGGTCAATGTGGGTAAGCGAGCCAGAGGCAGGGTGTAAATATGTTGTGGCATTGGTGTTATAAAGACAAACTGTTTTATTAATGAACTCTTCGATACGTCTACCTCTATCGTCAGTGCCTGGGGAGCCCCAGAGGCTATTATGGCTGTTAAAGTCACCCATGATAATATATGGCACTGGTAGTTGTGATACCATGTTACTCAGTACATCAAAACTAAATGGAGTATTTGGAGGTAAATATATAGAACAGACTTATTTTTCGGTAAAAAGTTGTGCTTATAGCAACAGCTTGTAGGGTGGTATTTAGCTGAATGTGTCTGAAAGGGACGTTTTTTATGTACTGTCACCGCCACACCACCTAATGCCCGGCCACCTGTTTGTTGGAGGTTTTGTGTATAGTATAAATTGTCTTGAGATTTATTGCCTTCAGCTTTATTTCCTGGAGGCAGGTAATGGATGGGTTCTTTGTTTATATAAGATGTTTAAGTTTTTCTATGTTCGCTTTAAATCCGCGTATGTTCCATTGTATGATAGTGTTGGTCCCTATGTTGCTCCCTGACGATAGTTTGTCGGACTGAAAGGACTACTTGCAGTAAGTTCTCCCATGTATGCGGTGTGTTGCGTGTATGCTGTGCGAGGTGCGTGTTTTGGGACACTGCGGTATATTCATGTTGTGTCTTCTTGTATAGTGGGACTGTTGCCATTTTTATAGTGCTATATCACTAGAGCATGCCGCCGAAGACACCAAGCAACACGCCCCACCCGGTCACATTATACTGACAACGGGCGAATTAGTCGTCCCGATCCCTGTATGCTGAGCGCTAAGCAGGAGAAAGTAATAGACTTTGATGTGTCTCGGCCAGGGGACAGAACCAAGAGCCTTCCTTCCTCACAGGGGCGAACGCTCAACTCAAGGCCAAAAAGTGAGGCCACATCATAGAACTCACAGTAACAACAGATACATATTAAGCTTTGTTTGTTGTCTCACAGGTATGGGTAGAAGCTTTCCCTTTTTCCTACAAAGGAAGCTGTCAATGTGCGCACATTATTATGACAGAATTTTTTCCACGTTTTGGTTGCCCTCTGCATATTGTCTCTGACAATTTCGTTTGTTTGACTCTTACAATGGAAAGGAATTTGTAAACAAAATTGAACATGATGTCTTGACTTATCTAAACATCAATCACATCACAACTAGTTTTTGCAACCCAACAGGTAATTCCAAGGTGGAAAGAAGCCACAGAACACTGAATGGCATTTTATCAAAACTTCTACTTGAAACTTCAAATGACTGGGATGAAAACATACCCCATGCATTAGCTAGCATGAGATTTCATGATAATGAAACTTCAAAATTCAGTCATTTCTATCTGTTATATCACAGAGACCCAGTATTGCCTCTTGACACACTTTTGAAACCACGTAGGAAATACCAAGGTGAAGATTTTCACAAGCACGTAATCCAAGATCAACACATCACAATGACAAGAGTTGTTAAAATCTCAAACAGCTAAAACTAAACGCACAGAACAAGCTAACAACAATTTTACAAGAAACGTCATTTAAGGTAAATGACGCAGTCTACTTGCGAAATCACCAACGCAACACCAAACTTGAACCAAAATGGACACCACACTATCGCATCATAGAACAAACATCTCCATCCACATTTATCATTAAAAACCAGCTAGATGGCTCCATACACAAAACATACGCGAAACATTTACAGCCAGCAAAACTTGAATGGGATATCCCCAACCAAAACAGTACAGACAGACCTACTCGCAAAGCACATTATGCTTGTTCGCCCTCCAGCGATGACGGAAGCGACAGTGACACAGACAATGACATTCCTCAACCTCCACCAAACCGTCCCCGCACAAAAACACAAAAACAACGCACAAATTGTAAATTGCACTAAACACCAACGTGACAATTCCTCAGATGATGAACCTGTTCCCCACATGGAACTTTGCAGTCACAGACATAAAAAGCAACAGAACAGCACAAACATCACTTCCATTGACTGCAGCCAGAACAAGGTAGTTCACACCTCCACATAGACAGATACAAATACAGCCCCAGGCAGTAAACATACACAATAATACAAGGCGGCGATGCAACATATGTTTAAAGACACACGAAGCATTGCTCAATTTATTACCTTGAACTGTCAATCAATTATTCTCATATACATATATTATGGCCTTATACACTTATACACTTATACACTTAGTTAAAAAATATAGTATATTAATTACAAAGTATACTTTTTTTGTTTTTATTACAGAAAATATAATAATTCGCAATGCGACTGTTAATTCTTTCTTGCTTACTCACCATAGCAATAGCAATCAAAATTAATGAAAATGTCGTATTTAAAGAAACTGGTATAATTTCTTCTACAAAATCCAAATGGTTAATATCATATGCCATAAATTGCAATGACTACCCACAGGTTCATCAATGTTATCTTTGGTGATATTAATACAGCATTTACCTTAAAGACGCTCCACGCTGACAAATGGTAAATTTTCGCTATTAACAAGAGGCCCATGGGCCTTAACGGTCACCTGAGTTAGAATATATAATTAAACAAATAATGAAACAAATTAAAGACATATAAACACTATATGCTGGGCCTTGAAGTTGTCAGTGATTTATAAATTTGACTTTTTTTGACTATGAAGAGTATTTGCTTCCATCAAAACCTGTGAATTTAGAGTATTTTTTTAAATTTTAATCATTTTGACCCTGTTTGGTCCTGCCCCTCTGGTCCCCCAGAGGGTCATCGAGGACGGATATGGATGTTAAAATGCTATATCTTAGGCTAATAATTATAATCAAGTATGACTGATTTCCTACGAAAATTGGGCAAATAATGTTCACAAATATGTTTTTCCTATATAAACTTAAGTAAACTTGACCCCTCCCCAGGGGGTAACGTGAGACCCCAAGGTCATATAATTCACAATTTTTATAAAACATCTTAAGACCTTTCCATCTATAATAATTTGATTATACTATATCCAGAATTTTAGAAGATTTTTGCCTATTTTACCCTTTTTTAGCCCCGCCCCTCTGCCCCCAGGGGGGTCGGCCAGGACCAATGTGGATATGATATTTAAATGCTATCTCAGGCTAATAATTCTAACCAAGTTTGACTCATTTCCAATGAAAATTGGAGCAAAACATGCTCATAAATTGTGTTTTTCCTATATAAACTATAGTAAACTTGACCCCCTTTCCAAGGGGAAACGTGAGACCCCAGGGTCATATAATTCACAATTTTTGTAAAGGACCTTAAGACCTTTTTATTTATGAAAAGTATTTGATT
>NW_027188370.1:0-24268 GCF_041381155.1 Argopecten irradians | reverse complement strand
CCACCCCTCGCCCTCGCCCCACCCCACTCCCGCACCCCACCCACCCACTCCCCACCGCCCCACTCCACCCGCACCACAGACAGGCACCACCGAGCCCACACACCACCAGACTCACCAGGACTCCACACAACACACCCGGCACCGCCCCCCACCACCCGGCAGACCCCCCCCCACCCCCCAGACCATCCCACCCCCACCCCAGTTCCCCGCCCCCACCACGTGCCAGCTCCCCTGCACCACAGACCCCCACCAGCGACCACCCCACCCTCCGACAGACCGCTCCACAGTCCCCGCAGCCCCCCCCCCCCCAGACAGCCCCTGCCTACGCGACCCCCACCTCCCCTAGTCATTGACCCCCACGCTCCCCCACCACACCCCCCCCCAATCACCGCTCCAGACTGCCAAAGACCACCTGCTGACACCACCCACCATTCACAACCTCCCCGCCCACCCACTCCCATCCCCCAGCCCCCCAACATCACGCTCCCTTTGACCCACTCACGTCACCACCTCCACCCCACCCGCACCACCCCCCCCCGCTCCCCCCAGGACAGGCCACTACCCCACCCACCCACAACCCCCCCCCCCCAGGTACCCCCCAGAACACCAGCCCCCCCCAGGACCTGTATATCAATACCCCCAGAAGCCCCCCCCAGCCCTCCAATCCCCCCGCACACCCGCCAGCTTAGCCCTAGTTTCCCACCTCACCCACCCACCCACAACTTTCACCTTTGACCAGACTTTCAGGCCATTCTCAGACCTCACCACTCCCCCCCACCCTCCCATTTACCCCATTTTTCCCCACCTTTCCAGCACCAACCCCCCACCACCAGATAGCCAGACAGTACCCCCCCAGACCCCCGCAGGACCCACCCTGCTGCAGACCTCCCCAGCAGCGCCCACAGCCCAGCCCCTCTCCCCCACTACCCCCAATTCACCCCCCACCCCCACCCACCTCCCCTCAGCCCCACCCCCACCCCCCACTGTTCTCAGCCCCCCCCCCCATGTTTACCCCCCCAGACCGCACCCCCCCTCCAGCCCCCCCCCCATAATCAACCCCCTAAGCCACACATCCCACTTCTAGGTCCCAATGTTCCCTGCATTACCCTCCAACCTTGCCGGGCGGCAGGGGAGCCTCTGGGCAGTACACCCCTTCTTTACTGGCGGGCCCCCGGTGCCCCTACAAGACCTCCCGTCCCCGACTGCAAGCCCCCCGCTCTCATAACTAATGGTTACTCCACACACTGCTCTGTACCCCCCTACCCCTACCCCCCCCCACCTACAACAAGTACAGATAGGAGTATGGTGACAGACCCTACGCCCCAGAAGAGTTTCACAGGATCACTATGCTATCACTAGCGAACAGACAGGTAGACACACCCCCTCCTCTGCACTAACATCCAGATCACACCCACCCTCAGCTTCACTGTAAGAATCTTTATTGCGCCTCTTGAAAGCCTTACGATCCCCCCCCGCCTCGTATATCAAAAAAGACAGCAACGCATAGCCCCAATTATCCCAAATAACTAATGGTACACAAAGACAGAAGCTTTCCCAGACAGAAATAACTAATGGTGTACAAAGACAGAAGCTTTCCCAGACAGAAATAACTAATGGTGTACAAAGACAGAAGTTTTCCCAGACAGAAATAACTAATGGTGTACAAAGACAGAAGAAGCTTTCCCAGACAGAAATAACTAATGGTACACAAAGACAGAAGCTTTCCCAGACAGAAATAACTAATGGTGTACAAAGACAGAAGCTTTCCCAGACAGAAATAACTAATGGTACACAAAGACAGAAGCTTTCCCAGACAGAAATAACTAATGGTGTACAAAGACAGAAGCTTTCCCAGACAGAAATAACTAATGGTGTACAAAGACAGAAGCTTTCCCAGACAGAAATAACTAATGGTACACAAAGACAGAAGCTTTCCCAGACAGAAATAACTAATGGTGTACAAAGACAGAAGCTTTCCCAGACAGAAATAACTAATGGTGTACAAAGACAGAAGCTTTCCCAGACAGAAATAACTAATGGTGTACAAAGACAGAAGCTTTCCCAGACAGAAATAACTAATGGTGTACAAAGACAGAAGCTT
Organism: Argopecten irradians; assembly: GCF_041381155.1. NCBI lineage: Eukaryota > Metazoa > Mollusca > Bivalvia > Pectinida > Pectinidae > Argopecten > Argopecten irradians. The sequence continues at coordinate 22,167 of NW_027188370.1, read as the reverse complement.
TCCCAGACAGAAATAACTAATGGTACACAAAGACAGAAGCTTTCCCAGACAGAAATAACTAATGGTGTACAAAGACAGAAGCTTTCCCAGACAGAAATAACTAATGGTGTACAAAGACAGAAGCTTTCCCAGACAGACAGAAATAAAATAACTAATGGTACACAAAGACAGAAGCTTTCCCAGACAGAAATAACTAATGGTACACAAAGACAGAAGCTTTCCCAGACAGAAATAACTAATGGTACACAAAGACAGAAGTTTTCCCAGACAGAAATAACTAATGGTACACAAAGACAGAAGCTTTCCCAGACAGAAATAACTAATGGTGTACAAAGACAGAAGTTTTCCCAGACAGAAATAACTAATGGTACACAAAGACAGAAGTTTTCCCAGACAGAAATAACTAATGGTGTACAAAGACAGAAGTTTTCCCAGACAGAAATAACTAATGGTGTACAAAGACAGAAGTTTTCCCAGACAGAAATAACTAATGGTGTACAAAGACAGAAGTTTTCCCAGACAGAAATAACTAATGGTACACAAAGACAGAAGCTTTCCCAGACAGAAATAACTAATGGTGTACAAAGACAGAAGCTTTCCCAGACAGAAATAACTAATGGTGTACAAAGACAGAAGTTTTCCCAGACAGAAATAACTAATGGTACACAAAGACAGAAGTTTTCCCAGACAGAAATAACTAATGGTGTACAAAGACAGAAGCTTTCCCAGACAGAAATAACTAATGGTACACAAAGACAGAAGCTTTCCCAGACAGAAATAACTAATGGTGTACAAAGACAGAAGTTTTCCCAGACAGAAATAACTAATGGTACACAAAGACAGAAGCTTTCCCAGACAGAAATAACTAATGGTGTACAAAGACAGAAGTTTTCCCAGACAGAAATAACTAATGGTACACAAAGACAGAAGTTTTCCCAGACAGAAATAACTAATGGTGTACAAAAGACAGAAGCTTTCCCAGACAGAAATAACTAATGGTGTACAAAGACAGAAGTTTTCCCAGACAGAAATAACTAATGGTACAAAGACAGAAGATCAGAAGTTTCCAGACAGAAATAACTAATGGTGTACAAAGACAGAAGTTTTCCCAGACAGAAATAACTAATGGTGTACAAAGACAGAAGTTTTCCCAGACAGAAATAACTAATGGTGTACAAAGACAGAAGCTTTCCCAGACAGAAATAACTAATGGTGTACAAAAGACAGAAGCTTTCCCAGACAGAAATAACTAATGGTACACAAAGACAGAAGCTTTCCCAGACAGAAATAACTAATGGTGTACAAAGACAGAAGTTTCCCAGACAGAAATAACTAATGGTGTACAAAGACAGAAGTTTTCCCAGACAGAAATAACTAATGGTACACAAAGACAGAAGTTTTCCCAGACAGAAATAACTAATGGTACACAAAGACAGAAGTTTTCCCAGACAGAAATAACTAATGGTGTACAAAGACAGAAGTTTTCCCAGACAGAAATAACTAATGGTGTACAAAGACAGAAGTTTTCCCAGACAGAAATAACTAATGGTGTACAAAGACAGAAGTTTTCCCAGACAGAAATAACTAATGGTACACAAAGACAGAAGTTTTCCCAGACAGAAATAACTAATGGTGTACAAAGACAGAAGTTTTCCCAGACAGAAATAACTAATGGTGTACAAAGACAGAAGCTTTCCCAGACAGAAATAACTAATGGTACACAAAGACAGAAGCTTTCCCAGACAGAAATAACTAATGGTGTACAAAGACAGAAGCTTTCCCAGACAGAAATAACTAATGGTGTACAAAGACAGAAGTTTTCCCAGACAGAAATAACTAATGGTACACAAAGACAGAAGCTTTCCCAGACAGAAATAACTAATGGTGTACAAAGACAGAAGCTTTCCCAGACAGAAATAACTAATGGTGTACAAAGACAGAAGCTTTCCCAGACAGAAATAACTAATGGTACACAAAGACAGAAGCTTTCCCAGACAGAAATAACTAATGGTGTACAAAGACAGAAGTTTTCCCAGACAGAAATAACTAATGGTACACAAAGACAGAAGTTTTCCCAGACAGAAATAACTAATGGTACACAAAGACAGAAGCTTTCCCAGACAGAAATAACTAATGGTGTACAAAGACAGAAGTTTTCCCAGACAGAAATAACTAATGGTACACAAAGACAGAAGTTTTCCCAGACAGAAATAACTAATGGTACACAAAGACAGAAGCTTTCCCAGACAGAAATAACTAATGGTGTACAAAGACAGAAGTTTTCCCAGACAGAAATAACTAATGGTGTACAAAGACAGAAGTTTTCCCAGACAGAAATAACTAATGGTGTACAAAGACAGAAGTTTTCCCAGACAGAAATAACTAATGGTACACAAAGACAGAAGTTTTCCCAGACAGAAATAACTAATGGTACACAAAGACAGAAGCTTTCCCAGACAGAAATAACTAATGGTGTACAAAGACAGAAGCTTTCCCAGACAGAAATAACTAATGGTACACAAAGACAGAAGCTTTCCCAGACAGAAATAACTAATGGTGTACAAAGACAGAAGTTTTCCCAGACAGAAATAACTAATGGTGTACAAAAACAGAAGTTTTCCCAGACAGAAATAACTAATGGTGTACAAAGACAGAAGTTTTCCCAGACAGAAATAACTAATGGTGTACAAAGACAGAAGTTTTCCCAGACAGAAATAACTAATGGTGTACAAAGACAGAAGTTTTCCCAGACAGAAATAACTAATGGTGTACAAAGACAGAAGCTTTCCCAGACAGAAATAACTAATGGTGTACAAAGACAGAAGCTTTCCCAGACAGAAATAACTAATGGTGTACAAAGACAGAAGCTTTCCCAGACAGAAATAACTAATGGTACACAAAAACAGAAGTTTTCCCAGACAGAAATAACTAATTGTACATGGTGTACAAAGACAGAAGCTTTCCCAGACAGAAATAACTAATGGTACACAAAAACAGAAGTTTTCCCAGACAGAAATAACTAATTGTACACAAAGACAGAAGCTTTCCCAGACAGAAATAACTAATGGTACACAAAGACAGAAGCTTTCCCAGACAGAAATAACTAATGGTGTACAAAGACAGAAGTTTTCCCAGACAGAAATAACTAATGGTGTACAAAGACAGAAGCTTTCCCAGACAGAAATAACTAATGGTACACAAAGACAGAAGTTTTCCCAGACAGAAATAACTAATGGTGTACAAAGACAGAAGTTTTCCCAGACAGAAATAACTAATGGTGTACAAAGACAGAAGTTTTCCCAGACAGAAATAACTAATGGTACACAAAGACAGAAGTTTTCCCAGACAGAAATAACTAATGGTGTACACAAAGACAGAAGCTTTCCCAGACAGAAATAACTAATGGTACACAAAGACAGAAGTTTTCCCAGACAGAAATAACTAATGGTGTACAAAGACAGAAGTTTTCCCAGACAGAAATAACTAATGGTGTACACAAAGTACAAAACAGAAGTTTCCCAGACAGAAATAACTAATGGTGTACAAAAGACAGAAGTTTTCCCAGACAGAAATAACTAATGGTGTACAAAGACAGAAGTTTTCCCAGACAGAAATAACTAATGGTGTACAAAGACAGAAGTTTTCCCAGACAGAAAAAACTAATGGTGTACAAAGACAGAAGCTTTCCCAGACAGAAATAACTAATGGTGTACAAAAACAGAAGTTTTCCCAGACAGAAATAACTAATGGTGTACAAAGACAGAAGCTTTCCCAGACAGAAATAACTAATGGTGTACAAAAACAGAAGTTTTCCCAGACAGAAATAACTAATGGTGTACAAAAGACAGAAGTTTTCCCAGACAGAAATAACTAATGGTGTACACAAAGACAGAAGTTTTCCCAGACAGAAATAACTAATGGTGCACAAAGACAGAAGTTTTCCCAGACAGAAATAACTAATGGTGTACAAAGACAGACAGAAGCTTTCCCAGACAGAAATAACTAATGGTACACAAAGACAGAAGCTTTCCCAGACAGAAATAACTAATGGTGTACAAAGACAGAAGTTTTCCCAGACAGAAATAACTAATGGTGTACAAAGACAGAAGCTTTCCCAGACAGAAATAACTAATGGTACACAAAGACAGAAGTTTTCCCAGACAGAAATAACTAATGGTACACAAAGACAGAAGCTTTCCCAGACAGAAATAACTAATGGTGTACAAAGACAGAAGCTTTCCCAGACAGAAATAACTAATGGTGTACAAAGACAGAAGTTTTCCCAGACAGAAATAACTAATGGTGTACAAAGACAGAAGTTTTCCCAGACAGAAATAACTAATGGTACACAAAGACAGAAGCTTTCCCAGACAGAAATAACTAATGGTACACAAAGACAGAAGCTTTCCCAGACAGAAATAACTAATGGTGTACAAAGACAGAAGTTTTCCCAGACAGAAATAACTAATGGTGTACAAAGACAGAAGTTTTCCCAGACAGAAATAACTAATGGTGTACAAAGACAGAAGTTTTCCCAGACAGAAATAACTAATGGTGTACAAAAACAGAAGCTTTCCCAGACAGAAATAACTAATGGTGTACAAAGACAGAAGTTTTCCCAGACAGAAATAACTAATGGTACACAAAGACAGAAGCTTTCCCAGACAGAAATAATAACTAATGGTGTACAAAAGACAGAAGTTTTCCCAGACAGAAATAACTAATGGTACACAAAGACAGAAGCTTTCCCAGACAGAAATAACTAATGGTACACAAAGACAGAAGCTTTCCCAGACAGAAATAACTAATGGTGTACAAAGACAGAAGTTTTCCCAGACAGAAATAACTAATGGTGTACAAAGACAGAAGTTTTCCCAGACAGAAATAACTAATGGTGTACAAAAACAGAGTTTCCAGACAGAAATAACTATGTTTTCCCAGACAGAAATAACTAATGGTGTACAAAAGACAGAAGTTTTCCCAGACAGAAATAACTAATGGTGTACAAAGACAGAAGTTTTCCCAGACAGAAATAACTAATGGTGTACACAAAGACAGAAGTTTTCCCAGACAGAAATAACTAATGGTACACAAAGACAGAAGTTTCCCAGACAGAAATAACTAATGGTGTACAAAGACAGAAGTTTTCCCAGACAGAAATAACTAATGGTGTACAAAGACAGAAGTTTTCCCAGACAGAAATAACTAATGGTGTACAAAGACAGAAGTTTTCCCAGACAGAAATAACTAATGGTGTACAAAAACAGAAGTTTTCCCAGACAGAAATAACTAATGGTGTACAAAGACAGAAGTTTTCCCAGACAGAAATAACTAATGGTACACAAAGACAGAAGTTTTCCCAGACAGAAATAACTAATGGTGTACAAAGACAGAAGTTTTCCCAGACAGAAATAACTAATGGTGTACACAAAGACAGAAGTTTTCCCAGACAGAAATAACTAATGGTGTACAAAGACAGAAGTTTTCCCAGACAGAAATAACTAATGGTGTACAAAGACAGAAGTTTTCCCAGACAGAAATAACTAATGGTGTACAAAGACAGAAGTTTTTCCAGACAGAAATAACTAATGGTGTACAAAGACAGAAGTTTTCCCAGACAGAAATAACTAATGGTGTACAAAGACAGAAGTTTTCCCAGACAGAAATAACTAATGGTGTACAAAAGACAGAAGTTTTCCCAGACAGAAATAACTAATGGTGTACAAAAGACAGAAGTTTTCCCAGACAGAAATAACTAATGGTGTACAAAAACAGAAGTTTTCCCAGACAGAAATAACTAATGGTGTACAAAGACAGAAGTTTTCCCAGACAGAAATAACTAATGGTGTACAAAGACAGAAGTTTTCCCAGACAGAAATAACTAATGGTGTACAAAGACAGAAGTTTTCCCAGACAGAAATAACTAATGGTGTACAAAGACAGAAGTTTTCCCAGACAGAAATAACTAATGGTACACAAAGACAGAAGTTTTCCCAGACAGAAATAACTAATGGTGTACAAAGACAGAAGTTTTCCCAGACAGAAATAACTAATGGTGTACAAAGACAGAAGTTTTCCCAGACAGAAATAACTAATGGTGTACAAAGACAGAAGTTTTCCCAGACAGAAATAACTAATGGTGTACAAAAACAGAAGTTTTCCCAGACAGAAATAACTAATGGTGTACAAAGACAGAAGTTTTCCCAGACAGAAATAACTAATGGTACACAAAGACAGAAGTTTTCCCAGACAGAAATAACTAATGGTACACAAAGACAGAAGTTTTCCCAGACAGAAATAACTAATGGTGTACAAAGACAGAAGTTTTCCCAGACAGAAATAACTAATGGTGTACAAAGACAGAAGTTTTCCCAGACAGAAATAACTAATGGTGTACAAAGACAGAAGTGTTCCCAGACAGAAATAACTAATGGTACACAAAGACAGAAGTGTTCCCAGACAGAAATAACTAATGGTGTACAAAGACAGAAGTTTTCCCAGACAGAAATAACTAATGGTGTACAAAGACAGAAGTTTTCCCAGACAGAAATAACTAATGGTACACAAAGACAGAAGTTTTCCCAGACAGAAATAACTAATGGTACACAAAGACAGAAGTTTTCCCAGACAGAAATAACTAATGGTGTACAAAGACAGAAGTTTTCCCAGACAGAAATAACTAATGGTGTACAAAGACAGAAGTTTTCCCAGACAGAAATAACTAATGGTACACAAAGACAGAAGCTTTCCCAGACAGAAATAACTAATAGTGTACAAAGACAGAAGCTTTCCCAGACAGAAATAACTAATGGTACACAAAGACAGAAGTTTTCCCAGACAGAAATAACTAATGGTACACAAAGACAGAAGCTTTCCCAGACAGAAATAACTAATAGTGTACAAAGACAGAAATAACTAATGGTGTACAAAGACAGAAGTTTTCCCAGACAGAAATAACTAATGGTGTACAAAGACAGAAGTTTTCCCAGACAGAAATAACTAATGGTGTACAAAGACAGAAGTTTTCCCAGACAGAAATAACTAATGGTACACAAAGACAGAAGCTTTCCCAGACAGAAATAACTAATGGTACACAAAGACAGAAATAACTAATGGTGTACAAAGACAGAAGTTTTCCCAGACAGAAATAACTAATGGTGTACAAAGACAGAAGTTTTCCCAGACAGAAATAACTAATGGTGTACAAAGACAGAAGTTTTCCCAGACAGAAATAACTAATGGTGTACAAAAACAGAAGTTTTCCCAGACAGAAATAACTAATGGTACACAAAGACAGAAGTTTTCCCAGACAGAAATAACTAATGGTGTACAAAGACAGAAGTTTTCCCAGACAGAAATAACTAATGGTGTACAAAGACAGAAGTTTTCCCAGACAGAAATAACTAATGGTGTACAAAGACAGAAGCTTTCCCAGACAGAAATAACTAATGGTGTACAAAGACAGAAGCTTTCCCAGACAGAAATAACTAATGGTGTACAAAGACAGAAGTTTTCCCAGACAGAAATAACTAATGGTGTACAAAGACAGAAGTTTTCCCAGACAGAAATAACTAATGGTGTACAAAGACAGAAGTTTTCCCAGACAGAAATAACTAATGGTGTACAAAAAGACAGAAGTTTTCCCAGACAGAAATAACTAATGGTAACAAAGACAGAAGTTTTCCCAGACAGAAATAACTAATGGTGTACAAAGACACAGAAGTTTTCCCAGACAGAAATAACTAATGGTACACAAAGACAGAAGCTTTCCCAGACAGAAATAACTAATGGTACACAAAGACAGAAGCTTTCCCAGACAGAAATAACTAATGGTGTACAAAGACAGAAGAAGTTTTCCCAGACAGAAATAACTAATGGTGTACAAAGACAGAAGCTTTCCCAGACAGAAATAACTAATGGTGTACAAAGACAGAAGTTTTCCCAGACAGAAATAACTAATGGTGTACAAAGACAGAAGTTTTCCCAGACAGAAATAACTAATGGTGTACAAAAACAGAAGTTTTCCCAGACAGAAATAACTAATGGTGTACAAAGACAGAAGTTTTCCCAGACAGAAATAACTAATGGTGTACAAAGACAGAAGTTTTCCCAGACAGAAATAACTAATGGTGTACAAAGACAGAAGTTTTCCCAGACAGAAATAACTAATGGTGTACAAAGACAGAAGTTTTCCCAGACAGAAATAACTAATGGTACACAAAGACAGAAGCTTTCCCAGACAGAAATAACTAATGGTGTACAAAGACAGAAGTTTTCCCAGACAGAAATAACTAATGGTGTACAAAGACAGAAGCTTTCCCAGACAGAAATAACTAATGGTACACAAAGACAGAAGCTTTCCCAGACAGAAATAACTAATGGTGTACAAAGACAGAAGTTTTCCCAGACAGAAATAACTAATGGTGTACAAAGACAGAAGTTTTCCCAGACAGAAATAACTAATGGTGTACAAAGACAGAAGTTTTCCCAGACAGAAATAACTAATGGTGTACAAAGACAGAAGCTTTCCCAGACAGAAATAACTAATGGTACACAAAGACAGAAGTTTTCCCAGACAGAAATAACTAATTGTACACAAAGACAGAAGCTTTCCCAGACAGAAATAACTAATGGTACACAAAGACAGAAGCTTTCCCAGACAGAAATAACTAATGGTACACAAAGACAGAAGTTTTCCCAGACAGAAATAACTAATGGTGTACAAAGACAGAAGCTTTCCCAGACAGAAATAACTAATGGTGTACAAAGACAGAAGTTTTCCCAGACAGAAATAACTAATGGTGTACAAAGACAGAAGTTTTCCCAGACAGAAATAACTAATGGTGTACAAAGACAGAAGTTTTCCCAGACAGAAATAACTAATGGTGTACAAAGACAGAAGTTTCCCAGACAGAAATAACTAATGGTGTACAAAACAGAAGTTTTCCCAGACAGAAATAACTAATGGTGTACAAAGACAGAAGTTTTCCCAGACAGAAATAACTAATGGTACACAAAGACAGAAGTTTTCCCAGACAGAAATAACTAATGGTGTACAAAGACAGAAGTTTTCCCAGACAGAAATAACTAATGGTGTACAAAAGACAGAAGTTTTCCCAGACAGAAATAACTAATGGTACAAAAGACAGAAGCTTTCCCAGACAGAAATAACTAATGGTGTACAAAGACAGAAGTTTTCCCAGACAGAAATAACTAATGGTGTACAAAGACAGAAGTTTTCCCAGACAGAAATAACTAATGGTGTACAAAGACAGAAGTTTTCCCAGACAGAAATAACTAATGGTGTACAAAAACAGAAGTTTTCCCAGACAGAAATAACTAATGGTACACAAAGACAGAAGTTTTCCCAGACAGAAATAACTAATGGTGTACAAAGACAGAAGTTTTCCCAGACAGAAATAACTAATGGTGTACACAAAGACAGAAGTTTTCCCAGACAGAAATAACTAATGGTGTACAAAGACAGAAGTTTTCCCAGACAGAAATAACTAATGGTGTACAAAGACAGAAGTTTTCCCAGACAGAAATAACTAATGGTGTACAAAGACAGAAGTTTTCCCAGACAGAAATAACTAATGGTGTACAAAGACAGAAGTTTTCCCAGACAGAAATAACTAATGGTGTACAAAGACAGAAGTTTTCCCAGACAGAAATAACTAATGGTGTACAAAGACAGAAGTTTTCCCAGACAGAAATAACTAATGGTGTACAAAGACAGAAGTTTTCCCAGACAGAAATAACTAATGGTGTACAAAGACAGAAGTTTTCCCAGACAGAAATAACTAATGGTACACAAAGACAGAAGTGTTCCCAGACAGAAATAACTAATGGTGTACAAAGACAGAAGTTTTCCCAGTCAGAAATAACTAATGGTGTACACAAAGACAGAAGTTTTCCCAGACAGAAATAACTAATGGTACACAAAGACAGAAGTTTTCCCAGACAGAAATAACTAATGGTGTACAAAGACAGAAGTTTTCCCAGACAGAAATAACTAATGGTACACAAAGACAGAAGCTTTCCCAGACAGAAATAACTAATGGTGTACAAAGACAGAAGCTTTCCCAGACAGAAATAACTAATGGTACACAAAGACAGAAGTTTTCCCAGACAGAAATAACTAATGGTGTACAAAGACAGAAGTTTTCCCAGACAGAAATAACTAATGGTACACAAAGACAGAAGTTTTCCCAGACAGAAATAACTAATGGTGTACAAAGACAGAAGTTTTCCCAGACAGAAATAACTAATGGTGTACAAAGACAGAAGTTTTCCCAGACAGAAATAACTAATGGTGTACAAAGACAGAAGTTTTCCCAGACAGAAATAACTAATGGTGTACAAAAACAGAAGTTTTCCCAGACAGAAATAACTAATGGTGTACAAAGACAGAAGTTTTCCCAGACAGAAATAACTAATGGTGTACAAAGACAGAAGTTTTCCCAGACAGAAATAACTAATGGTGTACAAAGACAGAAGTTTTCCCAGACAGAAATAACTAATGGTGTACAAAGACAGAAGCTTTCCCAGACAGAAATAACTAATGGTGTACAAAGACAGAAGTTTTCCCAGACAGAAATAACTAATGGTGTACAAAGACAGAAGTTTTCCCAGACAGAAATAACTAATGGTACACAAAGACAGAAGTTTTCCCAGACAGAAATAACTAATGGTGTACAAAGACAGAAGTTTTCCCAGACAGAAATAACTAATGGTGTACAAAGACAGAAGCTTTCCCAGACAGAAATAACTAATGGTGTACAAAGACAGAAGTTTTCCCAGACAGAAATAACTAATGGTACACAAAGACAGAAGTTTTCCCAGACAGAAATAACTAATGGTGTACAAAGAAAAGACAGAAGCTTTCCCAGACAGAAATAACTAATGGTACACAAAGACAGAAGTTTTCCCAGACAGAAATAACTAATGGTGTACAAAGACAGAAGTTTTCCCAGACAGAAATAACTAATGGTGTACAAAGACAGAAGTTTTCCCAGACAGAAATAACTAATGGTACACAAAGACAGAAGTTTTCCCAGACAGAAATAACTAATGGTGTACAAAGACAGAAGTTTTCCCAGACAGAAATAACTAATGGTGTACAAAGACAGAAGTTTTCCCAGACAGAAATAACTAATGGTGTACAAAGACAGAAGTTTTCCCAGACAGAAATAACTAATGGTGTACAAAGACAGAAGTTTTCCCAGACAGAAATAACTAATGGTGTACAAAAACAGAAGTTTTCCCAGACAGAAATAACTAATGGTGTACAAAGACAGAAGTTTTCCCAGACAGAAATAACTAATGGTGTACAAAGACAGAAGTTTTCCCAGACAGAAATAACTAATGGTGTACAAAGACAGAAGTTTTCCCAGACAGAAATAACTAATGGTACAAAAACAGAAGTTTCCCAGACAGAAATAACAATGGTCACAAAGACAGAAGTTTTCCCAGACAGAAATAACTAATGGTGTACAAAGACAGAAGTTTTCCCAGACAGAAATAATAATGGTGTACAAAGACAGAAGTTTTCCCAGACAGAAATAACTAATGGTACACAAAGACAGAAGTTTTCCCAGACAGAAATAACTAATGGTGTACAAAGACAGAAGTTTTCCCAGACAGAAATAACTAATGGTGTACAAAGACAGAAGTTTTCCCAGACAGAAATAACTAATGGTACACAAAGACAGAAGTTTTCCCAGACAGAAATAACTAATGGTGTACAAAGACAGAAGTTTTCCCAGACAGAAATAACTAATGGTACACAAAGACAGAAGTTTTCCCAGACAGAAATAACTAATGGTGTACAAAGACAGAAGTTTTCCCAGACAGAAATAACTAATGGTGTACAAAGACAGAAGTTTTCCCAGACAGAAATAACTAATGGTGTACAAAGACAGAAGTTTTCCCAGACAGAAATAACTAATGGTGTACAAAGACAGAAGTTTTCCCAGACAGAAATAACTAATGGTACACAAAGACAGAAGCTTTCCCAGACAGAAATAACTAATGGTGTACAAAGACAGAAGTTTTCCCAGACAGAAATAACTAATGGTGTACAAAGACAGAAGTTTTCCCAGACAGAAATAACTAATGGTGTACAAAGACAGAAGCTTTCCCAGACAGAAATAACTAATGGTACACAAAGACAGAAGCTTTCCCAGACAGAAATAACTAATGGTGTACAAAGACAGAAGCTTTCCCAGACAGAAATAACTAATGGTGTACAAAGACAGAAGTTTTCCCAGACAGAAATAACTAATGGTGTACAAAGACAGAAGTTTTCCCAGACAGAAATAACTAATGGTACACAAAGACAGAAGTTTTCCCAGACAGAAATAACTAATGGTGTACAAAGACAGAAGTTTTCCCAGACAGAAATAACTAATGGTGTACAAAGACAGAAGTTTTCCCAGACAGAAATAACTAATGGTGTACAAAAACAGAAGTTTTCCCAGACAGAAATAACTAATGGTGTACAAAGACAGAAGTTTTCCCAGACAGAAATAACTAATGGTGTACACAAAGACAGAAGCTTTTCCCAGACAGAAATAACTAATGGTGTACAAAGACAGAAGTTTTCCCAGACAGAAATAACTAATGGTGTACAAAGACAGAAGTTTTCCCAGACAGAAATAACTAATGGTGTACAAAGACAGAAGTTTTCCCAGACAGAAATAACTAATGGTACACAAAGACAGAAGTTTTCCCAGACAGAAATAACTAATGGTACACAAAAACAGAAGTTTTCCCAGACAGAAATAACTAATGGTGTACAAAGACAGAAGTTTTCCCAGACAGAAATAACTAATGGTGTACAAAGACAGAAGTTTTCCCAGACAGAAATAACTAATGGTGTACAAAGACAGACAGAAGTTTTCCCAGACAGAAATAACTAATGGTACACAAAGACAGAAGCTTTCCCAGACAGAAATAACTAATGGTGTACAAAGACAGAAGCTTTCCCAGACAGAAATAACTAATGGTGTACAAAGACAGAAGTTTTCCCAGACAGAAATAACTAATGGTGTACAAAGACAGAAGCTTTCCCAGACAGAAATAACTAATGGTACACAAAGACAGAAGCTTTCCCAGACAGAAATAACTAATGGTGTACAAAGACAGAAGTTTTCCCAGACAGAAATAACTAATGGTGTACAAAGACAGAAGTTTTCCCAGACAGAAATAACTAATGGTGTACAAAGACAGAAGCTTTCCCAGACAGAAATAACTAATGGTGTACAAAGACAGAAGTTTTCCCAGACAGAAATAACTAATGGTGTACAAAGACAGAAGCTTTCCCAGACAGAAATAACTAATGGTGTACAAAGACAGAAGCTTTCCCAGACAGAAATAACTAATGGTACACAAAGACAGAAGTTTTCCCAGACAGAAATAACTAATGGTACACAAAGACAGAAGTTTTCCCAGACAGAAATAACTAATGGTGTACAAAGACAGAAGTTTTCCCAGACAGAAATAACTAATGGTGTACAAAGACAGAAGTTTTCCCAGACAGAAATAACTAATGGTACACAAAGACAGAAGTTTTCCCAGACAGAAATAACTAATGGTGTACAAAGACAGAAGTTTTCCCAGACAGAAATAACTAATGGTGTACAAAGACAGAAGTTTTCCCAGACAGAAATAACTAATGGTGTACACAAAGACAGAAGTTTTCCCAGACAGAAATAACTAATGGTGTACAAAGACAGAAGTTTTCCCAGACAGAAATAACTAATGGTACACAAAAACAGAAGTTTTCCCAGACAGAAATAACTAATGGTGTACAAAGACAGAAGTTTTCCCAGACAGAAATAACTAATGGTACACAAAGACAGAAGCTTTCCCAGACAGAAATAACTAATGGTGTACAAAGACAGAAGCTTTCCCAGACAGAAATAACTAATGGTGTACAAAGACAGAAGTTTTCCCAGACAGAAATAACTAATGGTGTACAAAGACAGAAGTTTTCCCAGACAGAAATAACTAATGGGTACAAAAGACAGAAGTTTTCCCAGACAGAAATAACTAATGGTGTACAAAGACAGAAGTTTCCCAGACAGAAATAACTAATGGTGTACAAAAAGACACAGAAGTTTTCCCAGACAGAAATAACTAATGGTGTACAAAGACAGAAGTTTTCCCAGACAGAAATAACTAATGGTGTACAAAGACAGAAGTTTTCCCAGACAGAAATAACTAATGGTGTACAAAGACAGAAGTTTTCCCAGACAGAAATAACTAATGGTGTACAAAGACAGAAGTTTTCCCAGACAGAAATAACTAATGGTACACAAAAACAGAAGTTTTCCCAGACAGAAATAACTAATGGTACACAAAGACAGAAGTTTTCCCAGACAGAAATAACTAATGGTGTACAAAGACAGAAGCTTTCCCAGACAGAAATAACTAATGGTACACAAAGACAGAAGTTTTCCCAGACAGAAATAACTAATGGTGTACAAAGACAGAAGATTTCCCAGACAGAAATAACTAATGGTGTACAAAGACAGAAGTTTTCCCAGACAGAAATAACTAATGGTACACAAAAACAGAAGTTTTCCCAGACAGAAATAACTAATGGTGTACAAAGACAGAAGTTTTCCCAGACAGAAATAACTAATGGTGTACAAAGACAGAAGTTTTCCCAGACAGAAATAACTAATGGTACACAAAGACAGAAGTTTTCCCAGACAGAAATAACTAATGGTGTACAAAGACAGAAGTTTTCCCAGACAGAAATAACTAATGGTGTACAAAGACAGAAGTTTTCCCAGACAGAAATAACTAATGGTGTACAAAGACAGAAGTTTTCCCAGACAGAAATAACTAATGGTGTACAAAGACAGAAGTTTTCCCAGACAGAAATAACTAATGGTGTACAAAGACAGAAGCTTTCCCAGACAGAAATAACTAATGGTGTACAAAGACAGAAGTTTTCCCAGACAGAAATAACTAATGGTGTACAAAGACAGAAGTTTTCCCAGACAGAAATAACTAATGGTGTACAAAGACAGAAGTTTTCCCAGACAGAAATAACTAATGGTACACAAAGACAGAAGTTTTCCCAGACAGAAATAACTAATGGTGTACAAAGACAGAAGTTTTCCCAGACAGAAATAACTAATGGTGTACAAAGACAGAAGTTTTCCCAGACAGAAATAACTAATGGTGTACAAAGACAGAAGTTTTCCCAGACAGAAATAACTAATGGTGTACAAAGACAGAAGCTTTCCCAGACAGAAATAACTAATGGTGTACAAAGACAGAAGTTTTCCCAGACAGAAATAACTAATGGTGTACAAAGACAGAAGTTTTCCCAGACAGAAATAACTAATGGTGTACAAAGACAGAAGTTTTCCCAGACAGAAATAACTAATGGTGTACAAAAGACAGAAGTTTTCCCAGACAGAAATAACTAATGGTGTACAAAAGACAGAAGCTTTTCCCAGACAGAAATAACTAATGGTGTACAAAGACAGAAGTTTTCCCAGACAGAAATAACTAATGGTGTACAAAGACAGAAGTTTTCCCAGACAGAAATAACTAATGGTGTACAAAGACAGAAGTTTTCCCAGACAGAAATAACTAATGGTGTACAAAGACAGAAGTTTTCCCAGACAGAAATAACTAATGGTGTACAAAGACAGAAGTTTTCCCAGACAGAAATAACTAATGGTACACAAAGACAGAAGCTTTCCCAGACAGAAATAACTAATGGTACACAAAGACAGAAGCTTTCCCAGACAGAAATAACTAATGGTACACAAAGACAGAAGTTTTCCCAGACAGAAATAACTAATGGTACACAAAGACAGAAGTTTTCCCAGACAGAAATAACTAATGGTGTACAAAGACAGAAGTTTTCCCAGACAGAAATAACTAATGGTACACAAAGACAGAAGCTTTCCCAGACAGAAATAACTAATGGTGTACAAAGACAGAAGCTTTCCCAGACAGAAATAACTAATGGTGTACAAAGACAGAAGTTTTCCCAGACAGAAATAACTAATGGTACACAAAGACAGAAGCTTTCCCAGACAGAAATAACTAATGGTACACAAAGACAGAAGTTTTCCCAGACAGAAATAACTAATGGTACACAAAGACAGAAGCTTTCCCAGACAGAAATAACTAATGGTGTACAAAGACAGAAGTTTTCCCAGACAGAAATAACTAATGGTGTACAAAGACAGAAGTTTTCCCAGACAGAAATAACTAATGGTGTACAAAGACAGAAGTTTTCCCAGACAGAAATAACTAATGGTACACAAAGACAGAAGTTTTCCCAGACAGAAATAACTAATGGTGTACAAAGACAGAAGTTTTCCCAGACAGAAATAACTAATGGTACACAAAGACAGAAGTTTTCCCAGACAGAAATAACTAATGGTGTACAAAGACAGAAGTTTTCCCAGACAGAAATAACTAATGGTACACAAAGACAGAAGCTTTCCCAGACAGAAATAACTAATGGTGTACAAAGACAGAAGCTTTCCCAGACAGAAATAACTAATGGTGTACAAAGACAGAAGTTTTCCCAGACAGAAATAACTAATGGTACACAAAGACAGAAGCTTTCCCAGACAGAAATAACTAATGGTGTACAAAGACAGAAGTTTTCCCAGACAGAAATAACTAATGGTGTACAAAGACAGAAGTTTTCCCAGACAGAAATAACTAATGGTGTACAAAGACAGAAGCTTTCCCAGACAGAAATAACTAATGGTGTACAAAGACAGAAGTTTTCCCAGACAGAAATAACTAATGGTGTACAAAGACAGAAGTTTTCCCAGACAGAAATAACTAATGGTGTACAAAGACAGAAGTTTTCCCAGACAGAAATAACTAATGGTGTACAAAGACAGAAGTTTTCCCAGACAGAAATAACTAATGGTACACAAAGACAGAAGTTTTCCCAGACAGAAATAACTAATGGTGTACAAAGACAGAAGTTTTCCCAGACAGAAATAACTAATGGTGTACAAAGACAGAAGTTTTCCCAGACAGAAATAACTAATGGTGTACAAAAACAGAAGTTTTCCCATACAGAAATAACTAATGGTACACAAAGACAGAAGTTTTCCCAGACAGAAATAACTAATGGTGTACAAAGACAGAAGTTTTCCCAGACAGAAATAACTAATGGTACACAAAGACAGAAGTTTTCCCAGACAGAAATAACTAATGGTGTACAAAGACAGAAGTTTTCCCAGACAGAAATAACTAATGGTGTACAAAGACAGAAGTTTTCCCAGACAGAAATAACTAATGGTGTACAAAGACAGAAGTTTTCCCAGACAGAAATAACTAATGGTGTACAAAGACAGAAGTTTTCCCAGACAGAAATAACTAATGGTGTACAAAAACAGAAGTTTTCCCAGACAGAAATAACTAATGGTGTACAAAGACAGAAGTTTTCCCAGACAGAAATAACTAATGGTGTACAAAGAAAAGACAGAAGCTTTCCCAGACAGAAATAACTAATGGTGTACAAAGACAGAAGTTTTCCCAGACAGAAATAACTAATGGTGTACAAAGACAGAAGTTTTCCCAGACAGAAATAACTAATGGTGTACAAAGACAGAAGCTTTCCCAGACAGAAATAACTAATGGTACACAAAGACAGAAGTTTTCCCAGACAGAAATAACTAATGGTGTACAAAGACAGAAGTTTTCCCAGACAGAAATAACTAATGGTGTACAAAGACAGAAGTTTTCCCAGACAGAAATAACTAATGGTGTACAAAGACAGAAGTTTTCCCAGACAGAAATAACTAATGGTGTACAAAGACAGAAGTTTTCCCAGACAGAAATAACTAATGGTACACAAAGACAGAAGCTTTCCCAGACAGAAATAACTAATGGTACACAAAGACAGAAGCTTTCCCAGACAGAAATAACTAATGGTGTACAAAGACAGAAGCTTTCCCAGACAGAAATAACTAATGGTGTACAAAGACAGAAGTTTTCCCAGACAGAAATAACTAATGGTACACAAAGACAGAAGCTTTCCCAGACAGAAATAACTAATGGTGTACAAAGACAGAAGCTTTCCCAGACAGAAATAACTAATGGTACACAAAGACAGAAGCTTTCCCAGACAGAAATAACTAATGGTACACAAAGACAGAAGTTTTCCCAGACAGAAATAACTAATGGTGTACAAAGACAGAAGTTTTCCCAGACAGAAATAACTAATGGTGTACAAAGACAGAAGTTTTCCCAGACAGAAATAACTAATGGTGTACAAAGACAGAAGCTTTCCCAGACAGAAATAACTAATGGTGTACAAAGACAGAAGTTTTCCCAGACAGAAATAACTAATGGTGTACAAAGACAGAAGATTTCCCAGACAGAAATAACTAATGGTACACAAAGACAGAAGCTTTCCCAGACAGAAATAACTAATGGTGTACAAAGACAGAAGTTTTCCCAGACAGAAATAACTAATGGTACACAAAGACAGAAGCTTTCCCAGACAGAAATAACTAATGGTGTACAAAGACAGAAGTTTTCCCAGACAGAAATAACTAATGGTACACAAAGACAGAAGTTTTCCCAGACAGAAATAACTAATGGTGTACAAAGACAGAAGTTTTCCCAGACAGAAATAACTAATGGTGTACAAAGACAGAAGGCTTTCCCAGACAGAAATAACTAATGGTACACAAAGACAGAAGCTTTCCCAGACAGAAATAACTAATGGTGTACAAAGACAGAAGCTTTCCCAGACAGAAATAACTAATGGTGTACAAAGACAGAAGTTTTCCCAGACAGAAATTACTAATGGTGTACAAAGACAGAAGTTTTCCCAGACAGAAATTACTAATGGTGTACAAAGACAGAAGTTTTCCCAGACAGAAATTACTAATGGTGTACAAAGACAGAAGTTTTCCCAGACAGAAATAACTAATGGTGTACAAAGACAGAAGTTTTCCCAGACAGAAATAACTAATGGTGTACAAAGACAGAAGTTTTCCCAGACAGAAATAACTAATGGTGTACAAAGACAGAAGTTTTCCCAGACAGAAATAACTAATGGTGTACAAAGACAGAAGTTTTCCCAGACAGAAATAACTAATGGTGTACAAAGACAGAAGTTTTCCCAGACAGAAATAACTAATGGTACACAAAGACAGAAGTTTTCCCAGACAGAAATAACTAATGGTGTACAAAGACAGAAGTTTTCCCAGACAGAAATAACTAATGGTGTACAAAGACAGAAGTTTTCCCAGACAGAAATAACTAATGGTGTACAAAGACAGAAGTTTTCCCAGACAGAAATAACTAATGGTGTACAAGAACAGAAGTTTTCCCAGACAGAAATAACTAATGGTGTACAAAGACAGAAGTTTTCCCAGACAGAAATAACTAATGCTGTACACAAAGACAGAAGTTTTCCCAGACAGAAATAACTAATGGTGTACACAAAGACAGAAGTTTTCCCAGACAGAAATAACTAATGGTGTACAAAGACAGAAGTTTTCCCAGACAGAAATAACTAATGGTGTACAAAGACAGAAGTTTCCCAGACAGAAATAACTAATGGTGTACAAAGACAGAAGTTTTCCCAGACAGAAATAACTAATGGTGTACAAAGACAGAAGTTTTCCCAGACAGAAATAACTAATGGTGTAACAAAGACAGAAGTTTTCCCAGACAGAAATAACTAATGGTACACAAAGACAGAAGCTTTCCCAGACAGAAATAACTAATGGTGTACAAAGACAGAAGTTTTCCCAGACAGAAATAACTAATGGTGTACAAAGACAGAAGTTTTCCCAGACAGAAATAACTAATGGTGTACAAAGACAGAAGCTTTTTCCCAGACAGAAATAACTAATGGTGTACAAAGACAGAAGCTTTCCCAGACAGAAATAACTAATGGTGTACAAAGACAGAAGTTTTCCCAGACAGAAATAACTAATGGTACACAAAGACAGAAGCTTTCCCAGACAGAAATAACTAATGGTGTACAAAGACAGAAGTTTTCCCAGACAGAAATAACTAATGGTACACAAAGACAGAAGCTTTCCCAGACAGAAATAACTAATGGTGTACACAAAGACAGAAGTTTTCCCAGACAGAAATAACTAATGGTGTACAAAGACAGAAGTTTTCCCAGACAGAAATAACTAATGGTACACAAAGACAGAAGTTTTCCCAGACAGACACATAAGTGTACCATGATATGATTATTGTATCGGACAAAGTTAGGTCGTGGTGGAGTCGTTCGTTATCACGCCTGACACCCGAGTATCTACACCTGATCGGGGCATTCAGTTAATTAACTGACCATGGGGTGTCTATCTTTTGTAGTATTTACTACATTACCCGGCATGCTTTACATAATATCCTGCTCGCACTGTACAATCCGTCACCCGTCATCAACAATAGTAAAGTGTTTGATGAAAATTGTATAGGACGTGTAATTTGTACACATCCTATCAGACACATTATGTTATCTAATAATTAAAGGATCGTTATATTACAATCATTGGAGATATAAATGCAATCTGGGTGACTGATTAAAATAATAACGCCTGTTAAGAAATCTAACAATGCTTCAGTTGTTATATATTTGCATTATTTTCTTTTTCGCAGTTAAAGTATAGTTTATGTACGAGTGAACAATTGAATTTCCCGCTTCAACCATTTAACCTGAACACCCAACGGTAATGCGATAAAATAGACCATAAGAATTATTTGAAAAGACGCCTTAAACTTGCCATTTTTAGATTTCATTTCAGTTTCCCAGCCAGACGTGTTTTAAACACATAATCTGTTTCTGATTTGACACTTGAATTTACATTGATGCTATAAAAATAAATGTATTGTTACCTGATCCGGAAATATTTTGGACAAAAGGACATACTAATCTAATTTCAGTCTAATGTTATGACGTTTTGAAAGTCTAGATTAGATTGATGTAAATACATACGATATACCTATATATGAGCTAACTGAAGTGTTATCAAATAGCTGTAACGTCCCAACACGATATCGCCATCATTTAGGCTTGTATGGGCGAGTCCGGACATTTGATTGGCTGCAGAAAGCATTATATTTCAAAATAGCCAATCAAATTGGAGTTCGACCGAGCGCATAGTGGAAAGTTCTCCGTTATAACGGCATTCTATACCATTATGTAGAATGCATTAAAACTGTTAATGTAAGGCGTTCTAATTACGATCTATTAATAAACGGTATCTATTTTTGTAGATATATATACTAAAAATAAGTGTTTACCGATAAACGTCCAGGGCCGTTTTCGTTTATTCGGAACAACCGTTTCGACCGTTGATTAAAGTCATTATTTTAAGTATAAATCCTGACGGACCTGCAGTTTTTGATACAGGCTTATGAGGGCTTTGCCAAAGCTCGTCTGAAAACAATACAACATCACCAGGTCCGTCTTTACTTAATAAACGAACTACTAGGTCCAACCAGTCACACCTTATAATCGAAAACGGTCCAGCTAGGAGTACAGGTGGGAGTACAGGTGGGAGTACAGGTGGGAGTACAGCTAGGAGTACAGGTGGGAGTACAGCTAGGAGTACAGGTGGGAGTACAGGTGGGAGTACAGCTAGGAGTACAGGTGGGAGTACAGGTGGGAGTCATGCGAAGTAAACTGTTAAAGAGTTACTTAATCTCAGGTCCCCATAATAAACATGTAATAAGTTTTCCTTGGTTGTTCTTATCTTCGAGTTTGTTAAGGCTTGCACTGGACAAAGTAACTGACGATGGGGAAAAAAGTATGTTTTACAATAACATACAAAATGTCAAACATCCCATGTCCCTGTGTACATGTTTATGTCGCCTCGCACCATGTCGTCATCAGGGGGATATTAAATACAACAGTTTGATATGATCTGCCTTAATCCATTATAGGGGTCATGGGGTCATGAAAAGGTTTCTTTATTCAAATTCAATTAGTCGATTACACCTCTCTGTGCTAAGTGTGATCATCGATCAGGGTCACGATGATGATTAGGGGGATTGTAAACTCTAAACAAACAAGGACCCGTCCGGATTCCGCGAGAGGGTATTATAAACACAAAGCCAACACGAGAGTCGTTCGGATAAGTTTCGCTTGTTACGTAGTCATAGTTTGATCGCACTTATGGAATGTCCGTC
>NW_027188369.1:0-24337 GCF_041381155.1 Argopecten irradians | reverse complement strand
GATGCAGTCTATTCGCCCGGTTTTCATAGGAAATGTGTGGTCGCTGGCGTCGTGAATTATTTTGTGGTTGGTTTCGTGGTCCGGGAAAAGTATTCGGTCTGGTAGTATTTGGAGCGCTGTAGTAACTAAGTTGTTTTTGGAGGCTTGTGATTATGTTTTGTTTCTGTTTTAATTCCTCGTCCTTCTCAGAAATTTTGAACTTAAAATTCGCAATCTGTCGTTGTGTCTGTTCTTTTTGTTTCGCAGTTGTTTGTAATGTACTGATTGTTTCGTCTTTGCTTTTCATAATTTCTTTCTGTTGTCCAATGCTTTTTTCTAGTTCCTTAATTTGAGACACATAATTGGTTATATTCACATTTTTGGCGCGTGCACATTCCTCTTCTAGAATTTCGTTTGATCTTTGTAATTTTGCACACTTTTCTGATATTTTTGGAGATGGTAATTTTGGTACGAACAAGTTTTGACTGTAATGAAATTATCTGGTTGTTGTAGTTAGAGTCTTTCTGGAAATCGTTTTGAAGTTCACTATTTTCAATGTCACTGAATGGAAAAATACACAATACCTTTTTGGTTTCTCGGAATTTCCTGAGACGTTCAGAATCTCGCCGCCGTTTAGATGTTGACTTGGCCTTCTTCTTTGGTGCAGTGCGAATAACGGGCTTACTGTCCGAAGAGTTTTTCGGGACAGGAACAGGATGGATAGGCAGTTGTCGCTGACTGGTCCAGGGATAATATCCTGTTGTACCAACATTTGTAGTACAATGTCCGGTTCGATTAAAACACATTCTCGAAAAGTGGCCAATGTTTCCACATCGGAAACAGTAACATCCGTTTGCTGGACAACACATCGGATGGTTTGGGGCGAAGTGGCCTCCACATCTATAGCATAATGCCATCCTGAATGGTTACAGTCAAAACGTTACCCTGGTTAACTCCAAAGTATGGCGAACACAGTCTTGGTTAAAATCCAGTCCGTGTGATTCCGAATAGAGTTGGTCCTTCTTTGAGTCACTCGCGGGAAATACTTGCTTGGCAGTTGAGGTTTCGGGAAAGCGTACCCAGCGTAGAAGTGGGTACTACCCGGATTCTCCACCAATTTTAATAAAGAAAATTTGTGTTTTTTTAGGTTCAGTTCGGACCGTTGGTAACGATATAAATTGCAGGACACAAAACGAAGAATTCAAGTGGAATTTGCTTTTCTCTTGTATTTCTTTCTCATATATCAAACATATGTGGCACATAACATAGAAATAAAATGAAAGTTCACTCGTATTGGTAATCCAATATGTAGACACCGAATTAATTGTCCGTAGATGGCGATCCACCTTATAAAAGTTCCGAATTGGAATAATGTTCACACACAGTTCACTATCTGGTAATCCAAGAAATATCCGTAGTGACCGCCTTGAAGGTTGGAAATCCAACTGATGTTCATAAATCAGGCATGGGTTATTATAATAAAATGACCATTGTCCAAAAGGTATACCCGGATGTAATCAAGATTAATAGCATAAAGATATTATCACAATTAAACGACTTGACAATATATCGACAGTTTGATATAAAATATATCTACTTAAGCTTATCAATGGCACCATTGCCTCAAGGAAGATTATATGACAATGACAATGACAATGTCATTGTCATTTTCATTGTCATAGGAAGATTATAAACACTTTGACATGTGAATAACATACGAAAACTTCCGCACGTTTTGTCACGATGTAAAGATGACGTAAGAGAATGTTGAATTTTAACTTTAGAATTTAATAACGATGGATATTGGACTTGACGGAGAGCTATTCTGGAGTGTCCAGAATATAGCCGTTGTGTTCCGTACAAAGTCGGAGACCTAACTGACTTACAAATAAAATATTTCATGCTTAAATAATGTACATACAATAAAATTACAGAATTATGATTGACAGATACGCTCATTGGCAGATTAATCAGCCGTGGTCAGTGTCCTTTAGGCAATTAGGATGGCCGTGACATTAATCCGGTTACGTAATAGAACAGAACATAAGATCTTTCAGAAAAGGTATCGAAGTAAATTGCCAGAGGATATACACAGTTATCACACATACGGGTTTTTATCTCAATTGTCACAAACGATATATGTAGAGTAAATATGATCAAGAATATAACCTTAGGAATGTCAAATTACGCACAATGGTATTAACTGATAAGTTAGTTGTCTTGTCGTATATTGCGTCATGGTCCAATAATTATAACTTGTCAACTATACAGGTGCCTCAAGGGTGACCATCGATAGATGGCCAGAGGGCAGAATCGTTACCTTCTGTGTTTGCACGGCTTTATGAGAATGGGGGGCAGTATCTTTATATAATATGTGATTTTAGAATTGTTTCTATGGAAGTTTGTTAAGACAAGGATTTATAAGTGAGAAGGATTCGTGTCTGTCTCTTTACACTACTAAACACCACGCGAGACGCTTATGAACCGGGAATAAAAACCGTTTTTTCTCAACAAATACTTGTCTTATCGAGTCAAACGAAACACCAATGTAAAGTAAATTAAATTTCACAACGTTTTATAACTTGCTTTAAAGACGGAAGATTTAGAAGAAATGTCCTTAAAACTATCGTTAAAAAAATACGACCGCTCATAAAATGGCAGCACGCTTCAGAAACTAAGACGGTAACCCTCGCACCCCCATGCTACATCAAAGGCTGCGGCGGCGGATATCAAAGGAAATCAGTTCGTCGCCCAACTTCACGTCAGTGCACAAACACAAAAGCGCCTGCGCTGTCTTTTGCCCAAAACTAAGTGTGACTTATCCTTCTCATATACGTCCTTGTTTAAGACAAACAAATATACTTTAACCGTTTAAAAATCATATAGGTTCATGAGTTTGAAACACATAAGTACCATTCTTATTAGATACTTAGATACATGTACATGCTTGTTGTAGAGCCTGGGTAAACATGTACACCGGTTCCGGGGGGGGGGGGGGGGGGTAGGGGGTTAGATTGGGATGAGGTATGAGGGTAAAAACTAGCTGGCAAAACATATAGTAAGTGATGCTGAATACACCTCAGTTTTATTGTCAGGCAGCCGTGAAGTGGAGCTTACGGTAGCTGTACAATGCGTAAATCATGCATGTCTGTCACAATTAACCTTGAATTTACCAATAATACATGTATATATTATAATCAAAATTAATGTAGATTAGGTACTTATTCAACATTGTAATATGGTATTTTATATACATAGTCATGATAATCAGGTTTCTGATATATGTAAAAAGCCAGTGTAAAAACAAATTAAATTAATGAAAAGATATTGGATGAAATATGATATTCCACTAATCTTGAAATAAATGTTTTAGTTAACTATACACTTGGTATTTAGATTATTTTTAATTTTAATATATAAAGCTTCATTAACAAATAAATTAAAATGCACTACCAGTTAAAACACATATCCCTATTGACTAGCATTGTTGTATAACTGTACGTATTTGTGTGATGAGTACAATGTATGTATGTAGAGAGGCTGCCACCTAAGTACAGCATGCTATAAATGGACCTCCTGGGGTTGTGATAAGGTACTACATGTATACAGGTGTTGTTAGTCTGTGATACACTTGACTGAACATATTGAAGGGTGCCCAAAGAAGGCCCCAGACCCCTGGCCCCACTCTGGCCAATGTTAGGTAATTTAGATTATCATACCCGTGTGGTTGATGGAACAGTATGAAGTCCAAGTGACCATGGCAACTGCAGTCCTAGCCTAAGGGGTTACTTTCGAGTAGTCAAAATTCAATGTGATAACAATATACTTCATGTATGGATCATTTCATTAATGATTCTTGGTTCATTGTTATCTTATAACTCACGCGGTTTGTAAAAGAAGGTCAGATAATATGGTATTGTCAATTATCAAGGTTTCTAGAATTAAAATAATTATGACAAATTCAGAATCTAATCAACAACTACGAAATCTACAATTTAAATGGGTAGAAGTTGGATTTATTTTGATTCTGTCTGTTTGATTTGTTATCAGACAGCATGTGACCTACATTTTAGCGATCGGTCCTTTGAACAGTGTTGATGCTCACGAGCAGCCTCTTAAGCCAGTGCTTACAGGTTCCTCAATCGGTTGCAGAGTGTAATAAAGTGTAATTTCTAATGCCGATTTTTAACGTCTATGGACGATTTCTCATTTTCCCCAATGCTTTGCAACGCGCCAGGTTCCATGTAGCAAATGTTTACGTATTATACAAACTATTTCGCGCACCTTGCCGTTTAGAAAACTATATTCCATACATACATAGTTAAACATTTTATGAAGAATTTAATTTGTTTATGTTTATATGTCCTTGCTTTTATTATGCCCAATCAATATATTCTTTTTAATCAAAATAATTTGCCGATCAAAATATCTCTTTGGCGACGATTTACTTATACTAAAAATCTTACTCCACGCAAGGTTCATCACTTTATGCGTTACGAAAAAGAATTTCATCTTTAACTACTTATCACTAGCTAAGCCAAAATAGTTTTTTGTTACTAGGAACTATCCATTGATGAGGACATAACCAGTATGTGGTTTACCGTACGCATGTTAATTTGCAACGCAGTTAATTTGCTTTTATAAATTCTATAATTAACGTCCTTATTTATAAATTAAATTGTTTGATAATATATATTGAAACATTTTACTTTATATGTACCTATTCAAAATAAACATTACAGTACGAATGATTTCCAGTAATTAACGGCAATTTTTATGTTGCAATAAATATTATGTGTTTCTGATCGCAATAACTATTTCTATCTGTCAAAGTCCATATAGACTGCAGAATCATACATATTTTTCTCATATTTCTGTGGCACATCATCTAGTCTGTCTGTGGTCTGGATGTAGTGGACATTTTTACCTGGACACGATGTCCACCTGTAGTGGACACCGTGTTCACACGTAGTGCACTCCGTGTCTACCTGTAGTCTAAATCTTGTGCAATCCGTGTCTACCTGTAGTCTAAACCTCGTGCACTCCGTGTCTACCTGTAGTCTAAACCTCGTGCACTCCGTGTCCACCTCGTAGTTCACACCGTGTGCACAATGTGTAAACCTTTAGTCTACTACCAACTGTAACATAGAAATAAAATGAAAGTTCACTCGTATTGGTAATCCAATATGTAGACACCGAATTAATTGTCCGTAGATGGCGATCCACCTTATAAAAGTTCCGAATTGGAATAATGTTCACACAGTTCACTATCTGGTAATCCAAGAAATATCCGTAGTGACCGCCTTGAAGGTTGGAAATCCAACTGATGTTCATAAATCAGGCATGGGTTATTATAATAAAATGACCATTGTCCAAAAGGTATACCCGGATGTAATCAAGATTAATAGCATTAAGATATTATCACAATTAAACGACTTGACAATATATCGACAGTTTGATATAAAATATATCTACTTAAGCTTATCAATGGCACCATTGCCTCAAGGAAGATTATATGACGATGACAATGACAATGATAATGTCATTGTCATTGTCATTGTCATAGGAAGATTATAAACACTTTGACATGTGAATACTATATGTAATTGGTGGTCACTCCACAAAAATAAGACCACAATGCCTTAGGGTAGATTTTAAACTGATCAACACATCTATAGGTAAAACATACAATTATATAACAACAAAGAACATCTCAAATTTCTCTATGACAACTTCATTAACATACGGAAACTTACGTACGTTTTGTCAAGAAGTAAAGATGACGTAAGAAAATGTTGAAGTTGAACTTTGGAATTTAATGATGATAACTTTGACTTGACGGATGGCTATTCTGGAGTGTCCAGAATATAGCTGATGTGTTCCGTACAAAGTCGGAGACCTAACTGACTTACAAATAAAATATTTCATGCTTAAATAATGTACATACAATAAAATTACAGAATTATGATTGACAGATACGCTCATTGGCAGATTAATCAGCCGTGGTCAGTGTCCTTTAGGCAATTAGGATGGCCGTGACATTAATCCGGTTACGTAATAGAACAGAACATAAGATCTTTCAGAAAAGGTATCGAAGTAAATTGCCAGAGGATATACACAGTTATCACACATACGGGTTTTTATCTCAATTGTCACAAACGATATATGTAGAGTAAATATGATCAAGAATATAACCTTAGGAATGTCAAATTACACACAATAGTATTAACTGATAATTGATGTTAAAATTTAGCAACTATTAACACAAGTTCAAAGCACTTTAAAATTTATCACAAAATTCTTTGTGATAACTTCCTTCCGCTCCGGGAAAGACGCGTCCCGCGTCTTAATTAAACTGTCCTCTGTTTTGATGCAGTCTATTCGCCCGGTTTTCATAGGAAATGTGTGTGGTCGCTGGCGTCGTGAATTATTTTGTGGTTGGTTTCGTGGTCCGGGAAAAGTATTCGGTCTGGTAGTATTTGGAGCGCTGTAGTAACTAAGTTGTTTTTGGAGGCTTGTGATTATGTTTTGTTTCTGTTTTAATTCCTCGTCCTTCTCAGAAATTTTGAACTTAAAATTCGCAATCTGTCGTTGTGTCTGTTCTTTTTGTTTCGCAGTTGTTTGTAATGTACTGATTGTTTCGTCTTTGCTTTTCATAATTTTCTTTCTGTTGTCCAATGCTTTTTCTAGTTCCTTAATTTGAGACACATAATTGGTTATATTCACATTTTTGGCGCGTGCACATTCCTCTTCTAGAATTTCGTTTGATCTTTGTAATTTTGCACACTTTTCTGATATTTTGGAGATGGTAATTTTGGTACGAACAAGTTTTGACTGTAATGAAATTATCTGGTTGTTGTAGTTAGAGTCTTTCTGGAAATCGTTTTGAAGTTCACTATTTTCAATGTCACTGAATGGAAAAATACACAATACCTTTTTGGTTTCTCGGAATTTCCTGAGACGTTCAGAATCTCGCCGCCGTTTAGATGTTGACTTGGCCTTCTTCTTTGGTGCAGTGCGAATAACGGGCTTACTGTCCGAAGAGTTTTTCGGGACAGGAACAGGATGGATAGGCAGTTGTCGCTGACTGGTCCAGGGATAATATCCTGTTGTACCAACATTTGTAGTACAATGTCCGGTTCGATTAAAACACATTCTCGAAAAGTGGCCAATGTTTCCACATCGGAAACAGTAACATCCGTTTGCTGGACAACACATCGGATGGTTTGGGGCGAAGTGGCCTCCACATCTATAGCATAATGCCATCCTGAATGGTTACAGTCAAAACGTTACCCTGGTTAACTCCAAAGTATGGCGAACACAGTCTTGGTTAAAATCCAGTCCGTGTGATTCCGAATAGAGTTGGTCCTTCTTTGAGTCACTCGCGGGAAATACTTGCTTGGCAGTTGAGGTTTCGGGAAAGCGTACCCAGCGTAGAAGTGGGTACTACCCGGATTCCCTGATGCAAATTTAATAAAGAAAATTTGTGTTTTTTAGGTTCAGTTCGGACCGTTGGTAACGATATAAATTGCAGGACACAAAACGAAGAATTCAAGTGGAATTTGCTTTTCTCTTGTATTTCTTTCTCATATATCAAACATATGTGGCACATACAGTTGGTAGTAGAATGAAAGTTCACTCGTATTGGTAATCCAATATGTAGACACCGAATTAATTGTCCGTAGATGGCGATCCACCTTATAAAAGTTCCGAATTGGAATAATGTTCACACACAGTTCACTATCTGGTAATCCAAGAAATATCCGTAGTGACCGCCTTGAAGGTTGGAAATCCAACTGATGTTCATAAATCAGGCATGGGTTATTATAATAAAATGACCATTGTCCAAAAGGTATACCCGGATGTAATCAAGATTAATAGCATAAAGATATTATCACAATTAAACGACTTGACAATATATCGACAGTTTGATATAAAATATATCTACTTAAGCTTATCAATGGCACCATTGCCTCAAGGAAGATTATATGACAATGACAATGACAATGTCATTGTCATTTTCATTGTCATAGGAAGATTATAAACACTTTGACATGTGAATAACATACGAAAACTTCCGCACGTTTTGTCACGATGTAAAGATGACGTAAGAGAATGTTGAATTTTAACTTTAGAATTTAATAACGATGTATTGGACTTGACGGAGAGCTATTCTGGAGTGTCCAGAATGTAGCCGTTGTGTTCCGTACAAAGTCGGAGACCTAACTGACTTACAAATAAAATATTTCATGCTTAAATAATGTACATACAATAAAATTACAGAATTATGATTGACAGATACGCTCATTGGCAGATTAATCAGCCGTGGTCAGTGTCCTTTAGGCAATTAGGATGGCCGTGACATTAATCCGGTTACGTAATAGAACAGAACATAAGATCTTTCAGAAAAGGTATCGAAGTAAATTGCCAGAGGATATACACAGTTATCACACATACGGGTTTGTATCTCAATTGTCACAAACGATATATGTAGAGTAAATATGATCAAGAATATAACCTTAGGAATGTCAAATTACGCACAATGGTATTAACTGATAAGTTAGTTGTCTTGTCGTATATTGCGTCATGGTCCAATAATTATAACTTGTCAACTATACAGGTGCCTCAAGGTGACCATCGATAGATGGCCAGAGGGCAGAATCGTTACCTTCTGTGTTTGCACGGCTTTATGAGAATGGGGGGCAGTATCTTTATATAATATGTGATTTTAGAATTGTTTCTATGGAAGTTTGTTAAGACAAGGATTTATAAGTGAGAAGGATTCGTGTCTGTCTCTTTACACTACTAAACACCACGCGAGACGCTTATGAACCGGGAATAAAAACCGTTTTTCTCAACAAATACTTGTCTTATCGAGTCAAACGAAACACCAATGTAAAGTAAATTAAATTTCACAACGTTTATAACTTGCTTTAAAGACGGAAGATTTAGAAGAAATGTCTTAAACTATCGTTAAAAAAATACGACCGCTCATAAAATGGCAGCACGCTTCAGAAACTAAGACGGTAACCCTCGCACCCCCATGCTACATCAAAGGCTGCGGCGGCGGATATCAAAGGAAATCAGTCGTCGCCCAACTTCACGGTCAGTGCACAAACACAAAAGCGCCTGCGCTGTCTTTGCCCAAAACTAAGTGTGACTTATCCTTCTCATATACGTCCTTGGTTAAGACAAACAAATATACTTTACCGTTTAAAAATCATATAGGTTCATGAGTTTGAAACACATAAGTACCATTCTTATTAGATACTTAGATACATGTACATGCTTGTTGTAGAGCCTGGGTAAACATGTACACCGGTTCCGGGGGGGGGGGGGGGGGGGGGATTGGGATGAGGTATGAGGGTAAAAACTAGCTGGCAAAACATATAGTAAGTGATGCTGAATACACCTCAGTTATTGTCAGGCAGCCGTGAAGTGGAGCTTACGGTAGCTGTACAATGCGTAAATCATGCATGTCTGTCACAATTAACCTTGAATTTACCAATAATACATGTATATATTATAATCAAAATTAATGTAGATTAGGTACTTATTCAACATTGTAATATGGTATTTTATATACATAGTCATGATAATCAGGTGTCTGATATATGTAAAAAGCCAGTGTAAAAACAAATTAAATTAATGAAAAGATATTGGATGAAATATGATATTCCACTAATCTTGAAATAAATGTTTTAGTTAACTATACACTTGGTATTTAGATTATTTTTAATTTTAATATATAAAGCTTCATTAACAAATAAATTAAAATGCACTACCAGTTAAAACACATATCCCTATTGACTAGCATTGTTGTATAACTGTACGTATTTGTGTGACGAGTACAATGTATGTATGTAGAGAGGCTGCCACCAAAGTACAGCATGCTATAAATGGACCTCCTGGGGTTGTGATAAGGTACTACATGTATACAGGTGTTGTTAGTCTGTGATACACTTGACTGAACATATTGAAGGGTGCCCAAAGAAGGCCCCAGACCCCTGGCCCCACTCTGGCCAATGTTAGGTAATTTAGATTATCATACCCGTGTGGTTGATGGAACAGTATGAAGTCCAAGTGACCATGGCAACTGCAGTCCTAGCCTAGGGGTCTACCTTTCGAGCAGGCAAATTCAAGTAAACAATATACTACATGTATGGATCATACATTAATATACATGTATACATTGTTATCATATAACTCACGCGGTTTGTAAAAGAAGGTCAGAATATGGTATTGTCAATTTATCAAGGTTTCTAGAATTAAAATAATTATGACAAATTCAGAATCTAATCAACAACTACGAATCTACAATTTAAATGGGTAGAAGTTGGATTTATTTTGATTCTGTCTGTTTGATTTGTTATCAGACAGCATGTGACCTACATTTTAGCGATCGGTCCTTTGAACAGTGTTGATGCTCACGAGCAGCCTCTTAAGCCAGTGCTTACAGGTTCCTCAATCGGTTGCAGAGTGTAATAAAGTGTAATTTCTAATGCCGATTTTTAACGTCTATGGACGATTTCTCATTTTCCCAATGCTTTGCAACGCGCCAGGTTCCATGTAGCAAATGTATACGTATTATACAAACTATTTCGCGCACCTTGCCGTTTAGAAAACTATATTCCATACATACATAGTTAAACATTTTATGAAGAATTTAATTTGTTTATGTTTATATGTCCTTGCTTTTATTATGCCCATCAATATATTCTTTTTAATCAAAATAATTTGCCGATCAAAATATCTCTTTGGCGACGATTTACTTATACTAAAAATCTTACTCCACGCAAGGTTCATCACTTTATGCGTACGAAAAAGAATTTCATCTTTAAACTACTTATCACTAGCTAAGCAAAATAGTTTTTACTAGGAACTATCCATTGATGAGACATAACCAGTATGTGGTTTACCGTACGCAGTTAATTTGCAACGCAGTTAATTTGCTTTTATAAATTCTATAATTAACGTCCTTATTTATAAATTAAATTGTTTGATAATATATATTGAAACATTTTACTTTATATGTACCTATTCAAATAAACATTACAGTACGAATGATTTCCAGTAATTAACGGCAATTTTTATGTTGCAATAAATATTATGTTTCTGATCGCAATAACTATTTCTATCTGTCAAAGTCCATATAGACTGCAGAATCAATACATATTTTCTCATATTTCTGTGGCACATCATCTAGTCTGTCTGTGGTCTGGATGTAGTGGACATTTTACCTGGACACGATGTCCACCTGTAGTGGACACCGTGTTCACACGTAGTGCACTCCGTGTCTACCTGTAGTCTAAATCTTGTGCACTCCGTGTCTACCTGTAGTCTAAACCTCGTGCACTCCGTGTCTACCTGTAGTCTAAACCTCGTGCACTCCGTGTCCACTCGTAGTTCACACCGTGTGCACAATGTGTAACCTTTAGTCTACTACCAACTGTAACATAGAAATAAAATGAAAGTTCACTCGTATTGGTAATCCAATATGTAGACACCGAATTAATTGTCCGTAGATGGCGATCCACCTTATAAAAGTTCCGAATTGGAATAATGTTCACACAGTTCACTATCTGGTAATCCAAGAAATATCCGTAGTGACCGCCTTGAAGGTTGGAAATCCAACTGATGTTCATAAATCAGGCATGGGTTATTATAATAAAATGACCATTGTCCAAAAGGTATACCCGGATGTAATCAAGATTAATAGCATTAAGATATTATCACAATTAAACGACTTGACAATATATCGACAGTTTGATATAAAATATATCTACTTAAGCTTATCAATGGCACCATTGCCTCAAGGAAGATTATATGACGATGACAATGACAATGATAATGTCATTGTCATTGTCATTGTCATAGGAAGATTATAAACACTTTGACATGTGAATACTATATGTAATTGGTGGTCACTCCACAAAAATAAGACCACAATGCCTTAGGGTAGATTTTAAACTGATCAACACATCTATAGGTAAAACATACAATTATATAACAACAAAGAACATCTCAAATTTCTCTATGACAACTTCATTAACATACGGAAACTTACGTACGTTTTGTCAAGAAGTAAAGATGACGTAAGAAAATGTTGAAGTTGAACTTTGGAATTTAATGATGATAACTTTGACTTGACGGATGGCTATTCTGGAGTGTCCAGAATATAGCTGATGTGTTCCGTACAAAGTCGGAGACCTAACTGACTTACAAATAAAATATTTCATGCTTAAATAATGTACATACAATAAAATTACAGAATTATGATTGACAGATACGCTCATTGGCAGATTAATCAGCCGTGGTCAGTGTCCTTTAGGCAATTAGGATGGCCGTGACATTAATCCGGTTACGTAATAGAACAGAACATAAGATCTTTCAGAAAAGGTATCGAAGTAAATTGCCAGAGGATATACACAGTTATCACACATACGGGTTTTTATCTCAATTGTCACAAACGATATATGTAGAGTAAATATGATCAAGAATATAACCTTAGGAATGTCAAATTACACACAATAGTATTAACTGATAATTGATGTTAAAATTTAGCAACTATTAACACAAGTTCAAAGCACTTTAAAATTTATCACAAAATTCTTTGTGATAACTTCCTTCCGCTCCGGGAAAGACGCGTCCCGCGTCTTAATTAAACTGTCCTCTGTTTTGATGCAGTCTATTCGCCCGGTTTTCATAGGAAATGTGTGGTCGCTGGCGTCGTGAATTATTTTGTGGTTGGTTTCGTGGTCCGGGAAAAGTATTCGGTCTGGTAGTATTTGGAGCGCTGTAGTAACTAAGTTGTTTTTGGAGGCTTGTGATTATGTTTTGTTTCTGTTTTAATTCCTCGTCCTTCTCAGAAATTTTGAACTTAAAATTCGCAATCTGTCGTTGTGTCTGTTCTTTTTGTTTCGCAGTTGTTTGTAATGTACTGATTGTTTCGTCTTTGCTTTTCATAATTTTCTTTCTGTTGTCCAATGCTTTTTCTAGTTCCTTAATTTGAGACACATAATTGGTTATATTCACATTTTTGGCGCGTGCACATTCCTCTTCTAGAATTTCGTTTGATCTTTGTAATTTTGCACACTTTTCTGATATTTTGGAGATGGTAATTTTGGTACGAACAAGTTTTGACTGTAATGAAATTATCTGGTTGTTGTAGTTAGAGTCTTTCTGGAAATCGTTTTGAAGTTCACTATTTTCAATGTCACTGAATGGAAAAATACACAATACCTTTTTGGTTTCTCGGAATTTCCTGAGACGTTCAGAATCTCGCCGCCGTTTAGATGTTGACTTGGCCTTCTTCTTTGGTGCAGTGCGAATAACGGGCTTACTGTCCGAAGAGTTTTTCGGGACAGGAACAGGATGGATAGGCAGTTGTCGCTGACTGGTCCAGGGATAATATCCTGTTGTACCAACATTTGTAGTACAATGTCCGGTTCGATTAAAACACATTCTCGAAAAGTGGCCAATGTTTCCACATCGGAAACAGTAACATCCGTTTGCTGGACAACACATCGGATGGTTTGGGGCGAAGTGGCCTCCACATCTATAGCATAATGCCATCCTGAATGGTTACAGTCAAAACGTTACCCTGGTTAACTCCAAAGTATGGCGAACACAGTCTTGGTTAAAATCCAGTCCGTGTGATTCCGAATAGAGTTGGTCCTTCTTTGAGTCACTCGCGGGAAATACTTGCTTGGCAGTTGAGGTTTCGGGAAAGCGTACCCAGCGTAGAAGTGGGTACTACCCGGATTCTCCACCAATTTTAATAAAGAAAATTTGTGTTGTTTTCAGGTTCGGTTCGGACCGTTGGTAATGATATAAATTGCAGGACACAAAACGAAGAATTCAAGTGGAATTTGCTTTTCTCTTGTATTGTATTTCTTTCTCATATATCAAACATATGTGGCACATTACATAGAAATAAAATGAAAGTTCACTCGTATTGGTAATCCAATATGTAGACACCGAATTAATTGTCCGTAGATGGCGATCCACCTTATAAAAGTTCCGAATTGGAATAATGTTCACACACAGTTCACTATCTGGTAATCCAAGAAATATCCGTAGTGACCGCCTTGAAGGTTGGAAATCCAACTGATGTTCATAAATCAGGCATGGGTTATTATAATAAAATGACCATTGTCCAAAAGGTATACCCGGATGTAATCAAGATTAATAGCATAAAGATATTATCACAATTAAACGACTTGACAATATATCGACAGTTTGATATAAAATATATCTACTTAAGCTTATCAATGGCACCATTGCCTCAAGGAAGATTATATGACAATGACAATGACAATGTCATTGTCATTTTCATTGTCATAGGAAGATTATAAACACTTTGACATGTGAATAACATACGAAAACTTCCGCACGTTTTGTCACGATGTAAAGATGACGTAAGAGAATGTTGAATTTTAACTTTAGAATTTAATAACGATGTATTGGACTTGACGGAGAGCTATTCTGGAGTGTCCAGAATGTAGCCGTTGTGTTCCGTACAAAGTCGGAGACCTAACTGACTTACAAATAAAATATTTCATGCTTAAATAATGTACATACAATAAAATTACAGAATTATGATTGACAGATACGCTCATTGGCAGATTAATCAGCCGTGGTCAGTGTCCTTTAGGCAATTAGGATGGCCGTGACATTAATCCGGTTACGTAATAGAACAGAACATAAGATCTTTCAGAAAAGGTATCGAAGTAAATTGCCAGAGGATATACACAGTTATCACACATACGGGTTTTTATCTCAATTGTCACAAACGATATATGTAGAGTAAATATGATCAAGAATATAACCTTAGGAATGTCCTTAGGAAATGGTCAAATTACGCACAATGGTATTAACTGATAAGGTGCCTCAAGGTGACTCATACGATAGATGGCCATATTGGCATAATCCTTTACCGACCTTCCTGTGTTTTGCCCGGCTTTATGAGAATGGGGGGCAGTTACTTTATTATAATACAGTGAAATTTTAGAATTATAAGCATAGTTTCGAAATGGAAAGTTTGTTCAAGACAAGGATCTATATTGCGAGCTGAGATAAGGATTTATTCGTGATCTGTCCTCTATGTCCAGCTACTAAAACGACTCACGCGAGAAACTAGCTTATCGAAACCGGGAAAACAAAAAAACACCGTTGTTTTCTTCTTCTCAGACAAAATACTTTGTTCATGTCGAGTCAAAGCTCATGGACAATCACCAATGGAACTAAGTAAACTCTAAAAATTTCAACGAATCGTTTAAAACTTGTCCTTAAAGACCGGAAGATTTATGACAGAAATGTCTTAAACAAACAAATATACTTTACCGTTTAAAAATCATATAGGTTCATGAGTTTGAAACACATAAGTACCATTCTTATTAGATACTTAGATACATGTACAAATATACTTTACACCGTTTAAAAATCATATAGGTTTCTTGTTGTAGAGCCTGGGTACTTAGATACATGTAATGCATGTAAACACACCGGTTCCGGGGGGGGGGGGGGGGGGTAGATTGGGATGAGGTATGAGGGTAAAAACTAGCTGGCAAAACATATAGTAAGTGATGCTGAATACACCTCAATTATTGTCAGGCAGCCGTGAAGTGGAGCTTACGGTAGCTGTACAATGCGTAAATCATGCATGTCTGTCACAATTAACCTTGAATTTACCAATAATACATGTATATATTATAATCAAAATTAATGTAGATTAGGTACTTATTCAACATTGTAATATGGTATTTTATATACATAGTCATGATAATCAGGTGTCTGATATATGTAAAAAGCCAGTGTAAAAACAAATTAAATTAATGAAAAGATATTGGATGAAATATGATATTCCACTAATCTTGAAATAAATGTTTTAGTTAACTATACACTTGGTATTTAGATTATTTTTAATTTTAATATATAAAGCTTCATTAACAAATAAATTAAAATGCACTACCAGTTAAAACACATATCCCTATTGACTAGCATTGTTGTATAACTGTACGTATTTGTGTGACGAGTACAATGTATGTATGTAGAGAGGCTGCCACCAAAGTACAGCATGCTATAAATGGACCTCCTGGGGTTGTGATAAGGTACTACATGTATACAGGTGTTGTTAGTCTGTGATACACTTGACTGAACATATTGAAGGGTGCCCAAAGAAGGCCCCAGGCCCCTGGCCCCACTCTGGCCAATGTTAGGTAATTTAGATTATCATACCCGTGTGGTTGATGGAACAGTATGAAGTCCAAGTGACCATGGCAACTGCAGTCCTAGCCTAGGGGTCTACCTTTCGAGCAGGCAAATTCAAGTGAACAATATACTACATGTATGGATCATACATTAATATACATGTATACATTGTTATCATATAACTCACGCGGTTTGTAAAAGAAGGTCAGAATATGGTATTGTCAATTTATCAAGGTTTCTAGAATTAAAATAATTATGACAAATTCAGAATCTAATCAACAACTACGAATCTACAATTTAAATGGGTAGAAGTTGGATTTATTTTGATTCTGTCTGTTTGATTTGTTATCAGACAGCATGTGACCTACATTTTAGCGATCGGTCCTTTGAACAGTGTTGATGCTCACGAGCAGCCACATGCCCGATAATAAATTTTTGCTTTCTTAAGCCAGTGCTTACAGGTTCCTCAATCGGTTGCAGAGTGTAATAAAGTGTAATTTCTAATGCCGATTTTTAACGTCTATGGACGATTTCTCATTTTCCCAACGCTTTGCAACGCGCCAGGTTCCATGTAGCAAATGTATACGTATTATACAAACTATTTCGCGCACCTTGCCGTTTAGAAAACTATATTCCATACATACATAGTTAAACATTTTATGAAGAATTTAATTTGTTTATGTTTATATGTCCTTGCTTTTATTATGCCCATCAATATATTCTTTTTAATCAAAATAATTTGCCGATCAAAATATCTCTTTGGCGACGATTTACTTATACTAAAAATCTTACTCCACGCAAGGTTCATCACTTTATGCGTACGAAAAAGAATTTCATCTTTAAACTACTTATCACTAGCTAAGCAAAATAGTTTTTACTAGGAACTATCCATTGATGAGACATAACCAGTATGTGGTTTACCGTACGCAGTTAATTTGCAACGCAGTTAATTTGCTTTTATAAATTCTATAATTAACGTCCTTATTTATAAATTAAATTGTTTGATAATATATATTGAAACATTTTACTTTATATGTACCTATTCAAATAAACATTACAGTACGAATGATTTCCAGTAATTAACGGCAATTTTTATGTTGCAATAAATATTATGTTTCTGATCGCAATAACTATTTCTATCTGTCAAAGTCCATATAGACTGCAGAATCAATACATATTTTCTCATATTTCTGTGGCACATCATCTAGTCTGTCTGTGGTCTGGATGTAGTGGACATTTTACCTGGACACGATGTCCACCTGTAGTGGACCACCGTGTTCACACGTAGTGCACTCCGTGTCTACCTGTAGTCTAAATCTTGTGCACTCCGTGTCTACCTGTAGTCTAAACCTCGTGCACTCCGTGTCTACCTGTAGTCTAAACCTCGTGCACTCCGTGTCACATAACATCGTTCACTCGTATTGTTAACAGATGGCGATCCACCTTATAAAAGTTCCGAATTGTAATGTTCACACACAGTATCTGGTAATCCAAGTGTAGTTGACCGCCTTGAAGGTTGGAAATCCAACTGATGTTCATAAATCAGGCATGGGTTATTATAATAAAATGACCATTGTCCAAAAGGTATACCCGGATGTAATCAAGATTAATAGCATTAAGATATTATCACAATTAAACGACTTGACAATATATCGACAGTTTGATATAAAATATATCTACTTAAGCTTATCAATGGCACCATTGCCTCAAGGAAGATTATATGACGATGACAATGACAATGATAATGTCATTGTCATTGTTTGTCATTGTCACTTTGACATAGGAAGTAAGAATTATAAACACTTTGAAATCGTGAATAAACATACGAAAACTTCCGCACGTTTTGTCCACGATTGACTGTAAGATACGAAATCTTTACGACGTATAGTAATGTTGAATTTTAACTTTAGAATTTAATAACGATGTATTGGACTTGACGGAGAGCTATTCTGGAGTGTCCAGAAATGTAGCCGTTGTGTGTTCCGTACAAAGTCGGAGACCTAACTGACTTACAAATAAAATATTTCATGCTTAAATAATGTACATACAATAAAATTACAGAATTATGATTGACAGATACGCTCATTGGCAGATTAATCAGCCGTGGTCAGTGTCCTTTAGGCAATTAGGATGGCCGTGACATTAATCCGGTTACGTAATAGAACAGAACATAAGATCTTTCAGAAAAGGTATCGAAGTAAATTGCCAGAGGATATACACAGTTATCACACATACGGGTTTTTATCTCAATTGTCACAAACGATATATGTAGAGTAAATATGATCAAGAATATAACCTTAGGAATGTCAAATTACGCACAAATGGTATTAACTGATAATTGGTGTTAAAATTTAAGCGACTATTAACACAAGCTCAAAGCACTTTAAAATTTATCACAAAATTCTTTGTGATACAAATATTCACTTGGAAGGTCTTTATTACTACGGTGTTTATTCACGTTGAAAACAAAGCGTTCTGACTCCCTTCGCGGGTTAAGTTCATTTTACGAATTTAAAACAATGCATTTTCAGCTCTAATATCGACATTAGTCGGGCACAAAACTCGATACCGGATAATAAGAATTTCCTGTAATAGTTGCAATAGGAAAATATTACGATGTCAGTAAATAAATGTTTAATTTCTTTCGTTTGATTCAATTTCTAAATTTGATGACTTGATCCCGAACATTCCAGTGACGTCACTTTTAGGCCATGGGCTAGGAGTGTCCCACATGCACCTCCTCCAAACCTCCAAACCAATATTTTTTCTTAACCCTTATGACCCACAGATAACAAATTAAACTGTAAGCATTGCATAAGTTGGGATGAACTTCCGGTTATGATGTCATCAAGATGGCCGCCATCTCGAATTTCACTAAAAAATGTAAAAAAAAAGAAGTTATAACATTGACATTTTTCAACTGAAGTAGACAAATGAGGTATCAAAATGACCACAATAGAACAAAAAATACATATCAAGACCAAATAATCCAATATATGTAGTTATTTTTACGCAGTAAATGAAAACTTTGGATTTTAAGCTCGAAAATGGTAAATTTTAGGAAATTTTTCATATTTGGCTTGACGCAGCAAAAATGTTTTCCAACAGCAAACTATTATTTCTTATAATTTTTTTCCCAACTTATCAATCAGTTTTACCAACATCAGCAACAAAAACCAATGTTAACATTGTATAAAATCCGGTTATGACGTCATCAAGATGGCCGCCATCTCGAATTTCACTAAAAAGTGAAAAAATAGTCATTACATTGACATTTTTCAACTGAAGTAGACAAATGAGGTATCAAAATGATCACAACAGAACAAAAAATACATATCAGGCCAAATAATCCATTATATGTAGTGATTTTTACGCAGGAAATGAAAAATAATATTTTAAGCTCAAAAGTGGTAAATTTTCAGCAAATTTTTCATATTTGGCTTGAGGCAGCATTAATGTTTCCCAACAACAAATTATTATTCGTAATTAGCTATTTGGCATTTCATCAATCAGTAAAAACAACAACAAAAAAACAAAAAACATATAGAAATACAAAAGAGAATAATTGTTATACTCTCATTAGGTTTACAAAACATCATCGGGTGCGTAAAATGAGCGTATACTATTTTTCGAACTCCAAACCGTTGACACTACAGTTTCCTGGTGTATTATATTTTCCTTAAATAGAATATTGACTATTGACGATTTATAAATAGAAAAAAATAATGTAGAGTTGACAGAATATCTAGATGGGACATGTCACAGTTTAACATAATCTATTTTCATGTTTGAAATTTCGGAGATTAGCAGCGTCTCAAAAATAATTATTACAGCACAACACCTACTGATCCATGGTCAGAGTTCATATCAGGAACAACAGGTTCAGAGATGTGGGATCTCCCTCAGGTTCTTAGATATCGTATATGCTGTTTTAGACTTCTCCAGCATAATGGAAATTACACCAGATCCACATTCTTCGAATGGTGGAATTGGTTCTCCTTTGCACATAGCTTCATAATTCGTATGGAGTACCATTTATCCATCTTGTGGACCCTCGTGGGATCATAAATGGCACAGGTGATATCATCGAGGTCATTAATGAGGCCATAAATGTTAAAAGTTTTTCATTGGTCTGACTTTTCCAACTCCCTTGAAGGTGCTGGTTGTGTCACATCTTGTGTATTGAAGAAT
Organism: Argopecten irradians; assembly: GCF_041381155.1. NCBI lineage: Eukaryota > Metazoa > Mollusca > Bivalvia > Pectinida > Pectinidae > Argopecten > Argopecten irradians. The sequence continues at coordinate 3,955 of NW_027188369.1, read as the reverse complement.
CTAATGAAAATAGTTCTCTACAGTGCTTTCCAGACTTGGCAAATAGTGGAACCTCACTGCAGACCTCATTTATGACCCCAAAGAATCCTTCTGTGCCATCTATGGTCACTGAGGGTTCAAAAGAATGAGGAATTGTGCTTCATACGAATTAAGGAGAACCAGCTTAACCCTTCGCAGAATGTGGATCTGGTGTCTTTTCCATCATGCCGGGGAAGTCTGGAACATCATATACGATAATTTATGTGTATCACTAGGTTGGAAACAGGAAGAGCTCCCACATCCCTGAAGCCGATGTTTCTTATGTTAACTCTAGCCATGGAAGGTTGACAAGTTAGAACCACGATAGTAACCCAGTAATGTAATGTCGCATAAACTCATCATCTCATCTATTAGTTGGCGTTTTGCTGTAATAATTCTTTTTGTGACGCTACTAGGCTACAAAATTTCGAACATGAAAATGGATTATTTTGAAGTTCCACTTGATATTCAGCCAACTTTAAATTCAAATTTGTTAAGATCTGAAATCGTTAATAGCCAATGTTATATTCAAGAAATTCTAAGACATCAGGAAACTGTAGTGTCAGTGGTTTGGAAAAAAAATAACAATCACATGCCCTGTATACGCATCCGATGATGTTTTGTAAACCAAATGATGGTATAACAATAATTCTCTTTTGCATCTTATATGTTTTTGTTGTTGTTTTTACTACAAATAAATGATTACGAATAATAATTTGTTGTTAGAAAACATTTTTGCTGCGTCAAGCCAATTATGAAAAATTTGTTGAAAATTTACCATTTTTGAGCTCACAATCTTATGTTGTCATTTTCTGCGTACAAAACACAACATTCATTGGATTATTTGGTCCTGATATGTATTTGTTGTTCTATTGTGGTCATTTTGATACCTCATTTGTCTACTTCAGTTGATAAATATCATATGTTATGACTATTTTTCAGGTTTTAGTGAAATTCGAGATGGCGGTCACTTCGATGACGTCATAACCGGAACTTATACAATGTTAACATTGGTTTTTGTTGTTGTTGCTGTTTAAACTGATTAATAGTGGTAAAAAAATTATTAAAAATAAAAGTTTGCTGTTGGAAAACATTTTTACTGCGTCAAGCCAAATATAAAAAAATTGCTAAAAATTTACTATTTTTGAGCTTAAAATCCGATTTTTTTCATTTCCTGCACAAAAATCACTACATATATTTGATTATTTGGTCATGACATGAATTTGTTGTTGTATTGTGGTCATTTTGATACCTCATTTGTCTATTTCGGTCGGTTGAAAAATGTCAATGTTATGACTATTTTTTCACTTTTTAGTGAAATTCGAGATGGCGGCCATCTTGATGACGTCATAACCGGAAGTTCATCCCAACTTACGCAATGTTAACATTTTGATTTGTGATTAGTGGGTCATAAGGGTTAAGAAAAATATTGGTTCGGAGGTTTTTGGGGGAAGGGGGGGGGTGAACGTGGGACCCTTATAGCCCATTGCCTACTTTAGTAGGAGAGAATGAAACGGCAATCAGTCCCGTCAAACAGTGACGTCACAATCACCGGAATAGTAAAAAGGAGTACACACTCATTCGGTTTAGTGAATGCATCTTTTCTGATCAAGAAGCGTTTCGCTTTGAGCGAAATTATGTAAATAACAGGCAATTTGCTTTCGTTTTGAATGCCATCTTCTGTATGTATAATGAAAAAGTTACAGGATAAACAGAATGCACGGTCACTATCTTACATTATTAATTAACTACTTGCGTATTGTAAAAAATATGAAAAAACGGTCCGATCAATATCACTGAAAAACTGAGCCAATATCGGCAAAAGTGAGCCAATATTGAAAAACTGAGCCAATACGAGAAAACTGAGCCAATATGGATAACGCGCTAATCGAACGCACGCAGAGACATTCGGAACACATTTCGGCTTTTCGTCAGCGACTACGTATATTTCCGAGGCGATAACGACCTTCACCTTATCATCCATTCCGCTTCACTGGGGGCAGACGACAACAAACTGAAACAAGGAGAGAGTGTCAGACAGGTACGCAAAAAACGGCGAGGACATGCTCGCTGTTTTAATGCATGACATCGATAGATACGAGGCTTTGGGCGAACTAGATGATTTTAACGATGTACTAAAGAATAATACAGCTGTAAACACAGCGCAAGATCTTAACGGAATCATCAATACTCTCCACTGTAATGTTACCAGATTGTAACAAACTTGTATCTGACAAGGCTTGTATTCTTCCTTCGGTGTCTACACATACCGGTACTGTGACCACAGCTGCATCCAGTAGTAGTAGCAAGTCGTGTAGTACTTTAGCAAACTGTGAACAGAGTTGTTTGCCCTTTAGACTTTTTTCTGGAGCACATATATCTGGAGGTAGCATAGAAGAAACTTAAATATTCCCACCATTCTACAAGTAGTTCTCAAGAAGAACTTAATTAAACCCATCATACCAGTAGTACATGTAATGATTGCTGTTCAATCTGTTTTGTTAAATTTAAATATATTGTTGTTATTAAATTTTGGTGAACTGATTACATATATTGTTGTCATTACTAAATATGCAAGTAGTTTATTAATAATAGTATCATTAATCAGCCAATTCCATATTGGCCCTGTCTTTAGGCCTCGGTCTGTCACATTGACCCTCGGCCTACGGCCTCGGGCCAATATGACAGACCTTGGCCTAATATAACAGGGCCAATATGAAATTGGCTGATTAATAACCCTATAATACAAGTTTTATTTTGGTGTCGACAGAGAAAACCGAGATGACTCGGCAAAACCTCCTCTTCTCATCTCATCGCACAAACGATAGCAGCATCGATAATAAATGTACTTATAGCAAAATAAAAACGTCCAACGTTGGAAATATTGGTAGTGCATTCATTATTTGCATAAACCAGTAATTACAATAATCATTTTATTTCATCTAGACTAAACAATTTGCAAATCCCATACACCGCCTGCAAGGAGATGTCCTTGGCCCATTGGTACCCACGATGCCCTATATTATGTAATTTTTCTTGGGATACTAAATCTAGATATATCTGTTTTCGACAGTTAAACTTGACAGAAACGTATGTCATTTAAAAGTATTGGAAACCTGTTGATATGCACGTGTATAGCATGACGTTTCAAGTGGATGCCCGTATTATTTTTTGTGAAAAATGAATTATACATATATGTTATAAAATTCGGTTTGCTTTTTTATTGTCATTATTGTTATATACTCTGTATGTGATATTTAAACGAAAAAACATATTTTACCTAAGAAGCCAATTATACATATAATTTAAGTATCGGTTAACTTGTAATTAAATATATATATATATATAATAATAAATAAAAAAATAAAAAAAATAATAAAACTCACGAAAAGTTAGTTCTTGGAATCAAGACCGATGTTAAAGTGTTTTTTTTCAAGATAGATTATCAATTTTGTTGCTTGCATTGACTGATGAAGAAAGTTAGTTAACGCAAGCAACAAAATTGATAATAAATCCTAATATTTACGTTAACCAATTTAAACTTTCCGCCGTTGAAAAAATTCAAATTATGTGTATTAGGTGTAACATTGCAACATTGTACTAGTTATCGTACATGTATGAACAGGTAGGGAACAGCGGCCAGGCTGTTTTTCACGTTACCAAAATGTAGCTCCGCTATTTTGGAATATTGTTTTTGCACAAGAATTAATGGCTTACACTGTATCATAAAACATTCTTATTTCGCTTCAAATGCAAAAAATTATCTGGTATTCACAATTCGAAATACGAACCTAGATTTAGATCGGATCATTCTGCCATAATCATATCCTTGAAACTAAATGAATTTAGCAAGGAAAGAGGTTTATGGAAATTTAATCATTCTCTGCTCAATGAATCAGAATATCTGTGTACCATAAAACAAACTATTGATGCGATC